>NW_027361711.1:8107500-8365000 GCF_039654945.1 Dendrobates tinctorius
ATGAGACCTACCCGTTTTTAGAAGAGTGTCCAATTTATCGCCTGTTCTCTCTGTCTGATAACCACACACCTAAGAACCAGACTACATGCCTGCAGCAATAAGAACGGTCGTCCTTCAAATACAGGATAACGGGACACCGCCTCGTCAAAAGTGATTGTAGAGAAACTATGGTCTAATAGATCCACCCCAAACACACACTTTTGTTGTGCCATAATTTCATAGATTTTAGGCGGTTTACCTTTCAAAAATAGTGGGTTACCTAGAAAAGGCTGGAATGGTGACAATCTACCTCCCAAATTACACAATTTCCTCCCTCTTCTCCAGGACAAAATAGTTTGCCAAAGTATCGGATGATCTTTAATTTCGTCAGGGAGTTCTTCATTAGTCAGATGTAACAAAGCCATTAAAGATATATGGATAAATCTGCCCCTCTAGATGAGTATTGGCGAAGTGGGATGTTCCCCGCATCCAATCTATTACATATCGCAAGTTAGCTGCTATGTTATATCTAGCAATATCAGGGAAGTTAATGCCCCCCTCAGATCTTGGAAGTTGTAACTTACATAACCCAATGCGTGAACCCATATAAACTGTCAAAATGTCCTATTCAATAGGTTAATATCTGATTTGGATAATAGAAGTGGTAATGTATGAAATAAATATAATAATTTAGGAACAATTATTTTAATTAAGTGACATTTCCCAGTAAAAGACAAGATAAAATGTTTCCAGGAGTTGAGGAGGCTAGTTACCTTAAGAATAATGGGTCTATAATTAAGGCAATACAATTTATGTGTATCTGCTGGGAGTCTAATGCCCAGATATCCAATAGACTCGCTCTTCCATTGAAAGGGAAACCAGCTCTCAGCTATTCTGCCCGCCCTAAATATCGCTAATGCTTCTGACTTAATATAATTTATTTTAAAGCCAGTAAGATGTCCAAATTCTTCAATTGTCGAAATTATGGTTGGGATAGCTTGTGTTGGGTGGGCAATAAATTTCATTTTGTTTCTGTGTTCATTGTAGGAATCCCATGAAAATCCGACATATTTTGAAGAGTTCTCAACAAGGGATCTAATGCTAAATTAAACAATAATGGAGACAATGGGCATCCCTGCCTCGTACCCCTCCGAATGGCAAAGGGCACCGACAGGGTGTTGTTTATAAAAAGCCTAGATGTGGGGTCCCTATATAACAATTTAATAGCATTGCAGAACCGTGACCCAAACCCTCTGAGCTCCAACAACTTATGTATATAATTCAAGGAGACCCTGTCAAAGGCCTTATATGCGTCAAGACCCACCACTATGTTCCTCTTGCCCTTATTGACTCTACAACTAGATATAGTACCTCGCTGTTCTTATATTATAGGTTATCGATTTCCCATGTATAAACCCCATCTGATGTGGTGAAATTAACTCAGGAATAATCTGCTGGACTCTAGTTGCCAATATTTTGGTCAAGAGTTTAAAATCTGCATTGAGCAGTGAGATTGGGCGGTATCCCTCCACCTGCAATGGATCTTTCCCAGGCTTAGGAAGCATAATAATACAAGCCTCATTAAATCTATATGGAATATAACCCTTTTCCATGATTCCAATAAATAACTCAACTAGGTGTGGACCTACCCATGGGCCTAAGATTTTATAATATTCTCCACTAAACCCATCTGGACCCGATGCCTTAGAAATCTTAAGAGTAGAAATGGCTGACAGGACCTCCGTAATGGTAATAAGTGAGTTAGGCTACTTTCACACTTGCGTTTTTTTGCTGCGCGTTTTTTGCGCACACAAACACATGAAAAAAACGCATCATGCGTTTGTGTGTGTTTTTTTGCGGGTTTTGGTGCGTTTTTTGCGCATACGTGCGCATTACAATGCGCACCCATAGACTTTAATGGGTGTTTTGCTGTAAAAAAAAACGCATTGCGTGCGCATGCGTTTTTTGGGGCAAGTTAGACGCACAAAAAATGCAACAGGATGCATTTTGTGCGCCCGAGCGCACACTACAAAAAAACGCATGCGCATACAAATGCGTACAACCGCATGTGTATGCGCACATATGCGCACCCATGTTAAAGTATAGGGAAAAAACGCAAGCTTTTTTTGCGCTAAAAAACAGCGCAAAAAAACGAAAGTGTGAAACCAGCCTTAAGCAGGTTTCTCTGATCCTCCGTAATGCCAGGAGCCACCCCATCCCCAAAGAAACATGATGCCTCCATAATCTCCTCTCCCCCTCCTGCATACAAAGATCCAAAAAAAGTCTAATTTCCTCTATTATTTGTTCATTGTCCGGTGTGACTGTGCCATTTTGATTACGAATCCTGGTAAGCCTAGTTGCTTGTCTAAAAGGTTTAGTGAAAGAGGCCAGTAACTTTCCCGGCCTGATCCCCCATTTAAAGTAATTGTGTTTTTGATAATCTAGACAGTACAACGCTCTCGTGCTCAATATTTTTTTCAGTCTCTTTAGCCTCTATGAATTTATGTTTATTTGCGGGGGTATTAGAACGTTTAAAATTTTGATATGCCTTGGTCAATTCTTCCTGTGCTGCTAACTGGGCCTCTAATAATTTTTTCCATTTATTCCCGACATAGGAGATGACTTGTCCCCTTAAAACTGCCTTAGAGGCGGCCCAAAATAAATGAGGATCAGCACAGTGCTCCCTATTGTCTTCATTGCATATGTTCCACGACATCTGCAAATAAGCCTTAAAATCATCAGACGAGTATAGATAAGAGGGAAACCTCCACCTCCTTTCCTTGCATGTCGGATTTACCAATCTAGATTTGAAAACCACGGGGGCATGATCAGATATCTGAATATCCAAGATATCTGTCGATAGAACAAGGGACACCATCGATAAGCCCAATAACCAATAGTCTAACCTTGTATGTGCATTATGAACATGAGAGTAGTGCGAGAAATCCTTATCAGTAGGATGCTGCCACCTCCAAATATCCATCAACCCCAAATGATCCATCAGTCTCTGGATGAGACCTTCATGTATTGTATCTCCATGGTTGTAATCCTGATCTATCCATAGACATATCATGTGCTTCATTAAAGTCCCCCCCCCCAATTATCAAATTGGTTGTGACCCAACCTGCCAACTTAGAGAGTAACTGAGTCTGAAACTGCAAATCTGGTCCATTAGGTGAGTAGACATTTACCAGGTTATTGCAAACTCCTTCTATGTTTATATTGACTATTAAAATTCTCCCCATTGGATCCTCCCAAGTGTCCAAGATATCATAATTGAGACATTTATTGATAAGTATCGCCACCACCCTCTGTTTTTTGAAATACGATGCCTCAGCCCACAATATATATTTTTTGCTAAATAAAGATGGATGCTAATCCCTTACCCAATGAGTTTCTCGTAAGAAAACTATATGGAAATTAGAGCATTGTAAGTAATGCTTTTTACAACCTTTTTTCTCTTTACTGGAGTGTTTAGGCCATTCACATTCCAAGAGCACCAATATAATGAATGCATTGTGGACAGACAAGTACTACCATTATCAATCATTTAACCTATACCAGAACGTGGTGTAACCTTCCTGAACAATATCAGATTTGTATGAACCCCACACCCATTCCAGGGAATGGGTGTAGAGGCCACATTGACAAAAAGGTGTGATGAACACATGCAGGGGTAAATTTAGTGCCTTCGGGAGCCATTCTGACACTATTCCCATCAAATCAGGCTTTTTTTATTCAATTCGGGGAGACCAACAAGTTTCAAGTTATTACGTCGAGATCTGTTTTCTAGAGCCTCGACTTTATCTAGAAGAAATGTGACATCTTTATCCCTCCGGTCTAACTTCCTGCAGCTGTTATGTGTGCCCCTTGTGTGTTAACCTCGGTGACAATAGCATCCAGAGTCGACTGAAATGCCACCAATCGAGAGTCTATTTTCGGCATTAGAATATCTGTAATGGCCTGAGCAATTGATTGCGTATCCTTCTGTTCTGCATCAGCAGTTATCTTAGGTGGTGAGGTAGTGTTCTGGTGCCTAGTTGAGGGTCTATTTGATTTTCCAGATTTGGCTACGAATTTTTCCGTAGTGAAAAAGAGACCTAATGAGCTCATGTAAATTTGATAGTGGCGTCGCTATTGAATATCTGCCTCACATTCAAAGAACCACCATTCCCACATCTAGCAGAGGGCAGCTCATCTGCAGTCTATGCCTTTATATGCCGGTCCATGCTCCCGTTCCTTTGCAGGTATGTAGTTGCCCCGGTTACCTTGAGATCCGGTGATGTGGCGTTGGGTACTCCAGTGTGTGCTCCGCGTTCCAGTGTGGCCTGTAGCAGCTGCTTCTGTTAGAGGCCATGTGTCACGTGGATTTCAGCACTGCCAGTGCCTAGGACCTGCGGAGTTCTGGAGAGCTGGCCCCGCTATTGGGGGAACCTTGCCTGAGCCTTATCCCTGCTGCCCGTTTAGTGTAGCGGCGTGATGGCAGTGAATTTAGTTCTGCCGTCAAGGAGCACCATTAAAATGTGGCTATCTTCAAGCTCCGCCTCCCGGAAGTCCACCTCTCCGTTATTAACTTTTTGTCATGATGTCAATGCCCATAAAACAACTGACATCAACCTCACAAATATTAACCCAACTTGCCACCACCACTGGGCAAGTGGGAATCCGGGCAAAGTGCCAGAATTGGTGCGTCTAATAGATGCACCTTTTCTGTGGTGGCTGCGTGTTCCTATTTTTAGGCTGGGGGGCAATATCCATGGCCCCTTACCAGTCTGAGAATACCTGCCCCCCAGCTGTCTGCTTTAGCTTGGCTTGTTATCAAAACAATGATTAATTTAAATAATTAAAAAAAACATCGTGGGGACCCCTCTATTCTTGATAATCAGCCATGATAAAGCTGACAGCTGAGGGTTGCAGCCCACAGCTGTCTGTTTTTCCATGCTGGTTATATAGAATAGAGGGAAACCCATACCGGCTTTTTTAAATGTTTATTTACCACTGTAAATCAGGCGCCGACTGATTAATACTCCCTATCAGTGACAGCAGGCATAGGTTGATGAGAGTAATACTATCAATCGACACCTGTGACTGGAGGCAAAACATTTTACCACTGATCACAACTGCTGGCTCAGTGTGGGAGCTGCAGAACTCTGACCGGAGGTAATTATCTTAGTGACAATCACGCCCGTGTTTGATGCCCTGTTATGCAGATGACAGCGTGGCAACCAATGAATGCTTGGGTCCCCCAATTCATATGAATGGGGTCCAGGTTCAGGTACTGTTTTGCTACCTGTACCGAACTTTTTTTAAACAGTTTGGCCAAACCTACTGGATCCGAACATCCAGGTGTTCACCTAACACTATACACTAACATTCTTCACTCATGCGTTTGTACAACACACACTATTTGAAGAGTTTGCCCAATGTTTTTTTTAGCCCTTTCTTTCTATATTGCTGACCTGTGAATTCTTTCACTATTTATTTTTTTACACCAAAATGGTTGCTGCATTCCCTGCCTCAGCTTTTATATAGTATATCATAGCCTCCCGACTGTCTGCATTATACCATGTGATGTGATTTCTGCAAAGCATTATGAAGATGCCCGCATGTTGCTTTCAAGGTTATGTGAGCCTTCCCTGGATGATGCAGTCTTCCGCATTGCATGAAATGGCAGCAGACATTTTTTGCGATTCAAGCAAAGCAAATCATAAATTGTGTAAATCTTTCAATTCTATCATATTTCAAAAAATTAAACAAATTCAATTATCATCAGGTTGAGATGTACTTTACATGAAATATTAGAGGACACCTAGAAGAAGCAAACATGTTCATAGCAATTCCTTTCTTTTGCAATCTGAGGGGTAATGGTTATTTTTTGCTTGCAAAATGCAGCACATACATTTTTTAATTGAATCATAACAGCTCACTCTCAACAACCAGAAAACATATTCACACCCTATGGCTAGAGTTGAGCGACTTTTGGTTTTTTAGGGTCGCGTTTCGTTTCGTGAAACCCGACTTTTCCAAAAGTCGGGTTGAGCAAGATCGTCCGATTATAGGGAAAAGTCGGGGTCGTCCCGAAACACGAAACCCAATGTAAGTCAATGGGGAATAAAAGTCGGCAGTGAGAGGAGGACAGGAAACACACCTACAGTGCCCATTTGAATGCCAAAAGCATCAATTCTTCTTACTTAAGCTTGTCAACCTTAATTAACTTCATAATACAAGTTACGCACTGAAAAATGGGGGTTATTTGGCAAAAGTTGTGGGGGGGTAGGGCTGGCTCCAGGTTTTCATGTGCCCTGGGCGAAAGAGCGCCCCTTTAACACACACCACAACTCATCATGCTCCGATACGGCAGAGAAATAGCGGTATAGTACAATGAAAAATACTTCACTTTTTACATCTCATGACGATGACCATCTATTTCTCCATACAGAATCATTGCTCCCATATAATGTTTGAAACAGTATATGATGAGCTCCACATAATGCTACAGTATATGTTGGTCCCCATGGATGAAGCTCCACTGTCTTATGGGCCCAAATAATGCTCCAAACATAATGGGCCCCATTTCTACTGCTCTAGTGTATAATGGGCCCTGTAAATGCTGCTCCAGTGTCTGATGTCCACCTTTGGAATGTTCCAGTGTATGGTGGGCACCATCTATCATTCTCCAGAGTATAGTGCTCCCCAAAAATTGCTGTCCCAACATTGAAAACAATCAAATAAGTCTCCTCGCTAGGGAATCCCTGTACTTGTCTGGACTCCTCGTCGTCCCCATCTTCCATCTCACTGCACAGTATTTCAACTTTGCAAGTGCTGTGAACCTGAGCAAGCAGGGGGGGCCCACTCGTTGGCGATGGCACTGGCACAGGGCCCCTGATAGTATGGTGGTGTGTCTGATGGCGGGTGGGCCGAACCTGCACTTTCATCTGCAGCTTCCTCTTTGTCACCGTGTAAGATGGAACTGTATATGGGAAGGGTAACCTGAGTTTCATCAGGGTCAGATTCAGGCCGAGTAGCGTGCGAGGGGAATGTAGTGGTCTGGGTCAATGTACCAGCAGATTCATCGAGCAGTGGCTGGGCATCAGTGCACTTGTGTCGCCCCCAGGAGTACGGTCGCCACAGTGGCATTACCTTCTTCCTAGGGAGTGTGATGTCATGCTTGGGAGCAACGAATGATCTCTCTAGCAGGTTAACTGATTGGGCGGCGTTATTCCCACGAGTCATGACCCTCCAAACAGCGTTCATGAAGGCAAAGTGTTTGTTTTACGTGGGCAGTATGGTTGCAAAGCTGAACCTTAAAGGAATGTCCAGAAGGGCACCACCAGGAGTGGAGCCTACGGTTAAATTCGACTCCACCTGGGAAACCTCAACCATGCCAGCTACAGAACAGATGCACACATTGCAAGCTTAATTCCGTTAACGAACGAGACTCCGTCATGCCCCGCGGTCCGAGTCCAGCTTACTAGAGGGACACGTGAGGCTCTGGCACATGAGATTGGCCAATAACTGGTGTGTCATGCCATTACATGTCCGTGGCTGCATGTGCGCTACACTGAAAAGGCCAGCGTTTGTGGCTTACAGGTGCAGATAACCCGCTGAACAACGTTAGTGATGGGGATCACTGATGACAATTATTACCCGCGAACAATGATTTCCCAGTAAGTGCAGGTCAACCGAAGTTCCGGAATTAGGCCTAACCGTCATTCCTGAAAAAATGAAAAAACTTACGTGTGCAAACCACAGGTGCTGTAGCTTGCTTAACAGCTCGCCAGCCGTTCTCACGCCCAGTATGGATTGCGCGTGATTGCACAAAGGTTAGAAAGGGTACCGTATCCCCGGATAACACGTATGGATAGCGTACACATTCAAAATATATGTCTATACATCAGGAGGCAGGCTCAGATGGTGTTAGGCCCAGTATGGATTGCACGTGATTGCACAAAGGTTAGAAAGGGTACCGTATCCACGGATAACATGTATGGATAGCGTACACATTCAAAATATATGTCTGTACATCAGGAGGCAGGCACAGACGGTGTTAGGCTCAGTATGGATTGCACGTGATTGCACAAAGGTTAGAAAGGGTACCGTATCCACGGATAACATGTATGGATAGCGTGCACATTCAAAATATATGTCTGTACATCAGGAGGCAGGCTCAGACGGTGTTAGGCCCAGTATGGATTGCACGTGATTGCACAAAGGTTAGAAAGGGTACCGTATCCCTGGATAACATGTATGGATAGCGTACACATTCAAAATATATGTCTATACATCAGGAGGCAGGCTCAGACGGTGTTAGGCCCAGTATGGATTGCACGTGATTGCACAAAGGTTAGAAAGGGTACCGTATCCCTGGATAACATGTATGGATAGCGTACACATTCAAAATATATGTCTATACATCAGGAGGCAGGCTCAGACGGTGTTAGGCCCAGTATGGATTGCACGTGATTGCACAAAGGTTAGAAAGGGTACCGTATCCACGGATAACTTGTATGGTTAGCGTACACATTCAAAATATATGTCTATACATCAGGAGGCAGGCTCAGACGGTGTTAGGCCCAGTATGGATTGCACAAAGGTTAGAAAGGGTACCGTATCCCTGGATAACATGTATGGATAGCATACACATTCAAAATATATGTCTGTACATCAGGAGGCAGGCTCAGACGGTGTTAGGCCCAGTATGGATTGCACGTGATTGCACAAAGGTTAGAAAGGGTACCGTATCCCCGGATAACATGTATGGATAGCGTACACATTCAAAATATATGTCTGTACATCAGGAGGCAGGCTCAGACGGTGTCAGGCACAGTATGGATTTGACGGCCCAGATTACACAGCGGAGGAGCAGGGAGAGGTAAAGATTGCAAATGCTGGGGCCCTGCCCAAGCAAGGGGGGCCCACTCGTGGGCGTCGGTACTGGCACTGGGCCCCTCATAGTACGGCAGTGTGTCTGACGGCGGGTGTGCACCACCACCGTCAGAGACACTTGATTGCACTATGAGGGACCCTGTGCCAGTGCCCGCACCCAAGAGTCGGCCTACCCACCTGTCCAGGGCAATGGCACTTGCACGGTGTCGTGCGCTAGGTGGTGACCCCGGCCATGGGGGGGGAGGCAGCACAGTTAGGGAGTTTTAGAAAGTGGCATATGTTGATGTTGGACATTCAGCTGATGCAAAAGGCGAAATAGGTGAAGTCCCAGGAAGAGGTGGACCAAAGCAAGCCATTTTTCTGTCACCCTATGTGTCATCAGGGGAAGGTGGGACAAAATCCTTGGAAACCCATGCATGGTTCATTTTAATGAAGGTTAGATCATCCACATTTTGGGTTGACAGACGGGTCCTTTTTTCTGTCAGGATTGATCCAGCTGCACTGAAGACTCTTTCCGATAGCACACTTGCAGCTGGGCAAGCGAGCTCCTGTAAGGCACATTGGGCCAATTCAGGCCAGGTGTCCAGTTTAGCGGCCCAATAGTCAAAGGGGAATGACCTGTGTGGGAGAACATCGATATGGGAGGAAAAGTAGTTTGTAACCATAGTTGACAACTGCTGTCTCCTGTCACTTTCCATCGATGCAGTATTACCAGTTGTGTGAGCGGTATTTGAAAAATCAGTCCACAACATTGTCATGAAACCCCTGTCTCCAACGCCACTTCTGCTGTGTGCACCACGAACACCTCTGCCAAGCTGCCCCCGGCCCGTACGGCTCGTGTGAGAACCATCACCGCTGCTGTGTGCTGGGAGTGCCTCAAGCAACCGATTTACCAGAGTTGCTTGTTTATTAGCCAATATTTGGTCAAGGTTCTCCTGTGGCATGATGTTTTGTAATTTGCCTTTATAGCGTGGATCCAGGATGCTGGCCAACCAGTAGTCGTCATCGTTCATCATTTTGGCAATGCATGGGTCCCTTTTTAGGATCTGCAAGGCATAATCTGACATGTGGGCCAATGTTCCCGGTGTCAATGATGCACTGCGAGTGCTGGGTGGAGGAGCACTTTCTGGCAAATCCACATCCCTCCAGTCACGCACAAACCCTGTACCAGACCTTGCCACGCCAACATTTTCACTTGCCCCACGAGATGCATCCTCCTCCCCTAAGTAATCATCCCCATCATCCTCCTCCTCCTCCTCTTCTTCCTCCACCTCGTCCAGGAGAGGTCCCTGAGCAGACAATGGCTGAATGTCATCAAGGATTCCCTCCTCCTCTTCCTCCTCATCAACATTGGCTGCAGACGCCTGCTCCTTAAGGTGCGTCAAAGTTTGCATGAGCAGACGCATAAGTGGGATGCTCATGCTTAGGATGGCGTCGTCTGCGCTTACCAGCCGTGTGCATTCCTCAAAACAAAGAAGGACTTTACAGAGGTCTTTCAGCTTCGACCACTGCACACCTGTCAACTCCATGTCTGCTCTCAAAGTGCCTGGCCGTGTATCCTCCCACAAATGCATTATGGCCTGCCTCTGCTCGCACAAGGACACAAGGAAAGGTGTGGTTCATGAACATGAGCCTCCAATGACGACTCAGTGCTTTTACTTTTTACAACTGAAGAAGAGGAGGCGATAGAGCTGGAGGCTGAGTCAGCAATGTAAGACAAAACTTTTTCCTGATGCTCTGGCTTTAAAAGCGGTTTGCCAACTCCTAGAAAACTAAGCGTTCGAGGCCTTATGTAGCCAGACGATGACGCAGGCTCAACACCTCCTGCATTCGGTCCTATTTTGCTCTTGCCACTACCATCAGATCCACCACCAACACCATCATTACCAGCTGCCAACCCCCGCCCAATTCCACGGCCTCTTCCACCAGCTTTCCTCATTTTTGGTAGAAATGTAGACAAAATCCAACAAACTATATAGTAATGTAAAACAAGGTACAAGGTGTCTATAGGACAGGGGAGATTTTGAATTTCTGCAGACACTTGTGGACACTGGACACTTTTGGATTGTGTGAGGCCCACTAATATCTGAGCGCTATGTGACAGGCTCGATGGCACAGCTGTGACAAAAGTGACGAGAAGATAAGGGAGATTTTGAATTTCTGAACACACTTGTGGACACTGGACACTTTTGGATTGTGTGAGGCCCAATGAATATCTGAGCGCTATGTGACAGGCTCGATGGCACAGCTGTGACCAAAGTGACTAGAGGATAAAGGAGATTTTGAATTTCTGCACACACTTGTGGACACTGGACACTTTTGGATTGTGTGAGGCCCACTGATATCTGAGCGCTATGTGACAGGCTCGATGGCACAGCTGTGACCAAAGTGACTAGAGGATAAGGGAGATTTTGAATTTCTGCACACACTTGTGGACACTGGACACTTTTGGATTGTGTGAGGCCCAATGAATATCTGAGCGCTATGTCACAGGCTCGATGGCACAGCTGTGACAAAAGTGACGAGAGGATAAGGGAGATTTTGAATTTCTGCACACACTTGTGGACACTGGACACTTTTGGATTGTGTGAGGCCCACTGATATCTGAGCGCTATGTCACAGGCTCGATGGCACAGCTGTGACAAAAGTGACTAGAGGATAAGGGAGATTGGATTGCTTTTAAAAAAGCAGTTTGCAGAGCAGTGGGTAAACAGCAATGCCAGCCTGTCAGGAAGCCTTAGAAGGCAGCCCAACAACCAACACCACTGATACACCACTATATAGCCTCCCCTTGCTCTGCACACACAGTGACTGGTGTGTTGTACAGGCCAAATCGCTAGCAGCAGAAGCAGTTTTTTTTTCTTCTCAGCAGGACAAAAAAAAAAAATTGGGATTGCTTTTAAAAAAGCAGTTTGCGGAGCAGTGGGTAAACAGCAATGCAGGAATGTCAGGAAGCCTTAGAAGGCAGCCCAACAACCAACACCACTGATACACCACTATATAGCCTCCCCTTGCACTGCACACACAGTGACTGGTGTGTTGTACAGGCCAAATCGCTAGCAGCAGAAGCAGTTTTTTTTTCTTCTCAGCAGGACAAAAAAAAAAAATTGGGATTGCTTTTAAAAAAGCAGTTTGCGGAGCAGTGGGTAAACAGCAATGCAGGAATGTCAGGAAGCCTTAGAAGGCAGCCCAACAACCAACACCACTGATACACCACTATATAGCCTCCCCTTGCACTGCACATACAGTGACTGGTGTGTTGTGCAGGCCAAATCGCTAGCAGCAGAAGCAGTTTTTTTGTCTTCTTCCCTGCCTAACGCTCGCCCTACAGAATCAGCAGCAACCTCTCCCTATACTGAGATCGGCAGAAGTAAGATGGCGGTCGGCGTGCACGCCCTTTTATACCCCCTGTGACGCCCACCAAAGCAAGCCAATCACTTGCATGCCCTTCTGAAAGATGGTGGTGACCCCTGCCTATGTCATCACGTTGCCCACAGTGTCCGTGGATCCTGATTGGCTGAAAAAGAGCGCAAAACAAACTTTTGAAACGCGACTTTGGCGCGCAAGTCGCCGACCTCGTGGCCGACCTCATCCTAGGGTCGGGTTTCGTTTCATGAAACCCGACTTTGCCAAAAGTCAGCGACTTTTGAAATTTTTCGACCCGTTTCGCTCAACTCTACCTATGACTTTTACTTTAGGAAAGTGAAGTGGAAAGGTTGCCAGGTCTGCTGCGGCATAGCCTTCGAGTGACATTTGATGTTGATGACTGCTAAGAAAAAAAAATACAGTACTTCATAAGTGTACAGTTCGCACATTCCCACATAACCTAGATAATAATAATAATAATAATAATATGTACAATTGGTAGTTAAATTCTGAACATCAGTAGACAGCTCAATCTGTTACAGGTTACACATAATAGGGGCGATTTATCAATGTACCATTGTATTTATGCCTCTTTTTTTAACTCCACTGGTTTCCTGGCACATATAATTATTGTTTGTGTCAAAGCAAAGAAAAAAAATAATCTAGGGAATGTTCACACTTGCTTCAGGATTCCTATTTATAACGGAAATTATGGCAGAATGATGATTTGTCGTACAACGAATACCACCAGACCCCAATTACTTATAATGGCTTCCGTTGGGTTCCTACATGGTGCCCTACATTTTGGCAGCAAAAAGAATATTCCATGCAACCTCCAACAAGGATATGAACGCAATTAAATAATACATTATTTCTTTATTCCTATAATCATTACTTTAATTTACTATTTAAGTTGGGACTTTTAGGTGAAAATAATTTCTTCCTACAATTAAATATTCAATTTTTGTTTTAAAAAATAAAAAACACTTTTTTCTGACCGCTGTCTAGATATTACTGTTTCGTACCAGTCAGAACACCGGCCCAGTAATCTCCAGCCAGATTCTCTTTCACACTGCTAGCAGAGTTACTATCAGTCAATGAGTAAAACTGTATTAGAAAATATCTGAAAATAAAAAACTCCAGGGGAGCCATTATAAATATGTAAGCAATATCTTGACACATGAACATCTCCTAAAATTATTCCAAATTAAAATTGTTTTGAATAAGTTAATAAATGTAAAATTTCATTTTGGCACAACTCCTTTGATTCCATGATCCAAAGCTAATGTTAATGAATTAGATATTTTTAGAATAGAAAATATCCAAAAATCTAAGGACTGTAGATACAAGAAAACAAATTTACCTTAAAAAATCATTGCTTAATGAGGACACGCTAATTACAGTACAACTAGCTCCTATGGTATCGAAATCTCCCTGCAGGTGGCATGACACTGCTTCGTACTTGTTGACATCAGAGGTGTGCATTTTATTTTTTGCATTTAAACAACAGATGACTCAGAATCACAGTGTGAAAATATGATATGACTCAGTAGTCTAGTCTTAAATTTATAATAGATGTTTGCACCATAATCATTAAACTATAAATTACTTCCACAATATAAGTAATGAGTTGCGGAGAATATTATAGCTTGTGTAATGGGTATTTTTTTTATTCTCCTCTGTTTTTAACTTTCAGATTGTTTCTTTTAATGTGCTTTGTAACTTGCCTTTATGTAAAGCATCTCTACAGATTCTTTTTATTTTTTCATTACTTGAATGTTGCTACTAATTTAACTTCCCTGAGCCTAGTCTTATATTACCAGCGACCGTCCTTTTCCCGAGGATGCTCAATTCTCTCTTTGTCTTTTTGGACCGCAAAGCCTGACTTCCCCAAGTCAGAGTTAGCAGTCACAAGCTCAGAATGTAAGTCTATGAGAGCCTTGTTCTGGCCTCATAGACGTACAGTTATGCTCAAAAGTTTACATACCCTGGCAGAATTTTTGTTTTCTTGGCCTTTTTCCAGAGAATATGAATGAAACACCAAAACTTTTTCTCTACTCATGGTTAGTAGTTGGGTAAAGCCATTTATTGTCAAACTATTGTGTTTTCTCTTTTTAAATCATAATGACAACCCAAAACATCCAAATGACCCTGATCAAAAGTTCACATACCCCATTTCTTAATACCGTGTATTGCCCCCCTCTAACATCAATAACAGCTTGAAGTCTTTTGTGGTAGTTGTGGATGAGGTTCTTTATTTTCTCAGATGGTAAAGCTGCCCACTCTTCTTGGCAAATAGCCTCCAGTTCCTGTAAATTCCTGAGCTGTCTACCATGAACTGCGCGCTTGAGAGTGGCTCAATGATATTGAGGTCAGAAGACTGAGATGGCCACTTCAGAACCTAGTTTGAGAATAAATGGCTTCACGCAACCACTAACCATGAGTGGAGAAAAAGTTTTGGTGTTATCATTCTTATTCTCTGAAAAAAGACCAAGAATGCAAAAATTCTGCCCGGGTATGTAAACTTTTGAGCATAACTGTACATTGAGTTGTGACTTCTGGATCGGTCAGCAAACTCTGGAGAGATCCAGCAGGTCACAAACTACTAGAGACCAAAAAGAACATCGCCAGGGAACAGTTGAGTATGGCAGCTGTTAAGTATAAGACTAAGGACAGGAAACTTAGATTAGTAGCACCACTCCGGCTCTACAAAAAAAATCACTGGAGTGATGCTTTAAGCATACTACTTTTAATGTAAACTGATATCACCCACTCCACCTTCCAAATACAGACCTGTCCAGAGGCAAAATAATGAAGTGGTCAGGAACGGTCTGTGTGGTCAAACATACATACAAGGTACTATACTAATATAAATAAGCACAGTATGGAAATGATAACTAATATATTCTAAAGCACATATAAAAGTCATATGATGACCAAATAACACTTCCATACATCTGGCATTTGTCTGGTATGGCACAGTGAATACAAACCCTACGCAAATTTAAATTCTAGGCTGCTTTTATGCAATTGTTCACACTAGGCATTTTTTTCAGATTTTTTGTTTTTTTAGTGCAAATTTTCAGCTCTGTTTTACAGTACCAGCAAAGTCTATGAGATTTCCGAAATCTCTTGCCTACAGCTTGACTTTTTTTGTCCTCAGAATTTAGCTTTTTTTTTTTTGCACAATGGAGCATGTCACTTCTTTCTGTGTTTTTCACCAATTTAAAAACATTTTTTGTACTAAACTTTTTCAGCATGCACAAGAGACAAATATAGCATGACAAAAATGCCTGAAAAAAATGCCTAGTGTGAAGCTACATGAGCATAGCGAATGGTGCATTTGTTAGACACAAGGAGGAAACTGACTTTTTTCTTACAGTTAGGCTAACAGAGTTACTTCAGTGCAATGAGTTTTTTGCATCCCCACATTTTGAATTGATCAAACTAGAGCACTTGTCTGGAGAGTCGTACATCAAGAACTACCAGCCATACAGAGAGCACTGTGATCACTGGAACAGGACTGCAGACTCCATCTGATATTATCATTACACTGAAGAGTGGGGCTGAGGTCTGGGCACCAAATGTGACTCTGCGGCAGGTACAGCTATCTCTATAGCTGACAATACACTGACTGCGGTGTCCTCCAAGCGGCACATTGCATAGCCTGTAGATGGAGCAGCAAAGATGCTGCTAAACCCATTCTCCTATTCCTCTCCAGCTGCAGTGGAGCCTGCTCAGCAGACTCGTCAATCCCGGTGCTCTGCTTACACCAGCATTGTGGGTTTGGTTGCTGCTGCCACCTCTGGTCCAGCTATAGCAACGCATGCTGGGAAGCAGCGAACGACTCCAGGGACTAAGTCCTCCTTTTGGTCCACTGAGCATGCCCGTGGGACAATCTCTCATTGGAGATCGAAGGTCACATGTTCAGGTCCTTCTCCAGCTTGGAATGGACCATCAGGAAGGTCCTGGAAGGACTCTGCTATAAAAGGTTTGCATGGCCGCACCAGCCATGCGCTATGATAGACATTGATTTTATATTGTTTCGAGGTATGAGTGATGATGGATGTATGAGACTGGTGACTGACTCATTAAGACTCCCTCACTTTGATACGCATGAGTTAGGGTCTTATAGTTAGAGTCAGTACCTAGCACTTGCACTGCTTAGCACCACAGTGTACTCAGCTCTCCTTCCTGTAGCGCCTGTAGCGCCTGTGGGCGTCAGTCAGTACAGGCATCACTTACTGATGGTACAACAGCCTCTGCCTGAGCGGCGCTGTGCCCAGATAGGTGAACTTTCCAGCATTGTGCTTATGCTGGTTAGTGGCGACTGCCAGGGTAGACATAGTACCCGCTCTGAGCGGTAATTTACACTGTGATGCTCAACAGGTCACGTTTATAAACCGGCTAGTAAGGACTCTGTGAAGTAACAGAGTCTGTCCTTGCACGTGCCGGGTCAGAGGTTACCCGCCGGTGTCCGGCTACCTCCTATCATATCCCATCCGTCATTGTCTAGCTGCAGTTTACACCTCTGCACGGTGGACCCAAGGCTGCGAACGCACTTTATACCATTTACCATCTTCATTATTTGGTGCGTTCCGCCAGCCCTTAACAGATGGTCATGAGAACTCCATGATATATTATTCTAATTAATTAATTCTGACTCCAGTTTTTTATTCATTTAATTGTGCATTCTGAGCATATATGGGTGTGACCATCCTCTTTCTGAGCTGGGAAAACCATCCTGTCTGGCCTATGCTTTTACTAGTGGTTCAGTCCCTTGATCCTTGTTCACATTCACGTCACTTGGCAAGTGGAAAGGTTTTAAATACTAGAGTTAGGACTGTCCCACAAGGGTTGCCTTGACGTGGCGAGATGGCTTGTACATTCTTTTGATCAAAATTATTTTTACTAAATACCCTTATTATTATTACTAACTTTATGCATTATTTGCAGTTTACTTTTTAATTTTTTATTTTAGGATATTTGTGTTTTTTTGTTTTCGTTTTCTCTGTGTACATTGTGCATACACATTAGCTTACTTTCTCAGTTCAGACTCCATTTTTTTATTCTAATTAATTTGTAGTATTTTTTTTTATCAATACAGGCACATTTTCCTGCCATACATTAGTAATGATTTTTAAAACCTCACCACTTACTGATTGATCACTAACCAGTTTTCTCATGTTTGTACGACGAAGGTATGAGCATGACCCAGGACACTTCTTGCAGCTTGACTATGAGCAGCGTTTGGCTCGATTCCTCAAGTACTAAATAGGCTCTATTATTCATCTGCACACATAATAACATACGCATGCCGTTTATGTCTAGAACGTGCCAATTACATTGTGAGCATTACCTGTGTTTCATGTACAACTTCTCTCTGCTGTGAATTATTTATCCCTCTTTGTAGTGACAAGTGACACATGCTAAATGGTTGACAATGTGCAACATGTTACAGGCATCATTATCTAGACACTTAAGGGGAAAGCTGTAATATTTAAATATGAAAAGAAAGAAAACACACGAAGACCTATTATTACAGGACAAACCATAAAAGTAAGAAGCAGGTATAGAAAGGAAACAAACATCATGTACTGTAAGTGACAATGACAATTGTTGTGCCTGGCATAAAAACTAAGATTAATAAACCGCTCAGCTGTTTTAATGGCTATCCAATAGATCTCATGGCTTAATGTAATTGAGAATTCTTCTACAGTTTTGCTGTTGCAGCTTTGTCAGGGAGATAGTTATAGATATATGGTGGTATTATTTGTATTATACTGTATATTATATATAATATACACTGCTCAAAAAAATAAAGAAAAACACATCCTAGATATCACCGAATGAAAAATTCCAGTTGCAAATCTTTTCATTACACATGTAATGCATTGAGAGCAATAAAACATAAAAATGATTATTGTAAACTAGCTTGGCCTGTGCGAAATTTTCGCACATTGGTCATCGGGGACGCAGTCAATTTCAGAAAAAGCAAGCTGGTCATATGTAAATGTATTTCATGAGCTGATGAACACAGACAGGTATTTATATATGTAGATTGGTAATACAATAAATTGTTTTGATAAGTAGAGGCCAAAAAATGTCTTACGGTTGTTGAGATGCCATCTGCAGGCCATTAAGTCTTTCTGCAAGCTTATGAAAAGTAATGTTTAAACTAGATTTAGTGATAAAATTGTGAATGTGTGGTTTGTTTGGCTGTTTTCTTGCTGAAGGGAGCAAGTTTACCTTTCAAATGGTGTATCATTTGTGTGTGTGGGACAAAGTAATCAGTGAAAAAGCAGTGCATGTTTACAAATGTGTTGGTAGTGTGCTTTGGGGTACTGTGGTGCCACCTGCAGGTCATTTTTCCTTACTGCAGGTTTATGAAAATTAATGTTTAAACTGTATTTTGTGATCAAATAGTGGATGTGTGGTTTGTTTGGCTATTTTCTTGCTGAAGGGGCAAGTTTCCCTTTGAAATGGTGTATTATTTGTGTGTGTGGGTGCAGTATGAACAGGGATACAAAGGAATCACCAAAAAACAGTGGTTAGAAATAATAGACTAGATTAAAATTAATATCCCATGAAGTGTGATTGACTTGGAGTAACACTGTGTTGTTTAAGTGTTCCCTTTATTTTTTTGAGCAGTATATATTTGTATTATACTGTATATTAGTTTCAGTACAGTGAAAAAGACCATTGGAAATTTAAAACATTCCAACTCAAGACCATAGATTTTTAGAAAAAGAATAATCTGTTCTGAAGCCGCCAAATGTCATCACAAAATAAGGAAAACAGAACAAAGAATATTCAGATAACGAACACATATTAAGCAAGTCATTAAAGGGAATCTGTCATCGCCGGCTCCCTCCTTATCCAAATAGCTATAGCACTTACCGAAGAAGCTGGATACTTGGAGCGCTCCCGATGCAGCCCCATTGGTAAGCGCTATAGCTTGCTGAATAAGGAGGGAGCCGGCGATGTTCGCTCCTCTCTACTAACAACCCCATTATGTAGGGGCAGAGATCCCAATTCCAGCAATGTATCACTTACTAAGCTGCTTGGTGTCGTTTTTATAAAATCACTGTCATATGCTGCAGATCTACCAGTTCTCTAAATACTGAGATTTGTATAACACCCAAATTACTTAGAATGTTTACTAGTCCTTTAGTGCTAATGTCCTACTGATAAAACAGTGATTTTATTAAAACTTAAACAATCTGTCCAGTAAGTGATACATCACTGGAATCAGGCTCTCTGTCTCTACATTATTCTGCTCTCAGATTAGGTGTAAAACCTGTGGACAGATTTTAATCAGAAAGAAATCTGTAAATCATTTTTATTATGTTGGGGATAGGGACTTTTCCTTATTTAAAGTTTATTTGTAAAAATACTGGCAAATAAAAATGGCAGTAATAAAGTTTTAACAAGTCCTAGATATTTATGCCAAATGATAGAGAGATGAAAACTATAAATTGTCTCACAAATAAACAAGCTCTAATGCAGCTCCAATAATGGAAATATTACAAAGTTTTGAGGCTGCAACAAATGCAAATTATCTTGTGAAAAAAAAGTGTTTGTATTAATGAAAATCCAAAAAACATAACAAAAGCCATATCGATGTGATATTATTTATTACTATTTGGACACAGATAGGCAGATAGACTCAGTTATTATATAGCAGTACTCTTTGACATGAGAAGGTTTTCAAAGTGTCTAATAAAATGGCAGCACAGTAAAACCAGCTCTAGGTTACAATTCGTGGGTTGAAGGACCTGCTTGGCCAGTTTCGAACACAGACATTAGGAAATGTTTTTTTTTTTACCACTTTTTCATATTATTCTTCTTTTAAAAGGGATTTGAGGCTGTCAATGATCAATGTTCAAAATTCAATGCTTCTTAGATTGACTTTTTAGAATATTTAGTAGTTGCAACCAAAATCATGATGTCAATGATGTCAAGCAGAACAGCAAAGGTGCAGCCAATAATTGGCATTTGTACGTGTTTACCCAGGGCAATCGGTCACTATACATTACTGTACTGTGTTGGTATGTCAGAGTACACTGACAGTCTGTAAAATGTTTCCACTTATTGTAGCTAGACGATGGAAAATATAGTATCCCAGCTGCAAACTGAACAAGAAAACCTGTAAAATACAGTTCTATTCATTCTGTCATGTAACACAAACATTGCTTTGTTGATCATTCATGGGGTTCCCATGGAGTCATTGCCATGTTATGGTAACTCCAGTTACACATTTATTTTAATGATTATTGAGTGTACAATGAAATACAACTGTTGATGAATAATACCTATGACACTATATTCAGGTCCGGGATGAGGGGTAGGCTCACAGATAAGGAGCTACCTTCTGCCTCCCCAAATAAAATAAAATCTGACATTGCTGAATGCCTGTGACCACATGGCACCTTCATCCAGCCGCAGGCATTCAGCACAGTGATGGCACACAGCAGAGCAATGTCAGTCACTGACACCAATCTTTCCTCTATCTGCCTGCACCCCAGTCATCGCTCCATCCCTGCATTCAATTGTAGATGCAAATGCAATTGATGTGAGCACTACCCAGGGGCATCACTAGGCACTTTCATTCAGGGCCTTCAGCAGCTATTACATGTCAACTTCCAGTACAAGCAACACAAGTTTCTTCTCCTCTTGGTATGTTGACCCCATCAAAAACAGAATCCTTCTCTCCTCTTCCTGCCTGTGCTAAGCAGCGTCTGCGCTCTTAGACCTAGAGCAGGCACTTCAGAAAGAGGTGAGGATTTCCAGCTATGCAAACTGCTGCCTTCAGCTTCTTCGGAGAAGATATGGCAGCATAGTCCAAGATTGCAGTCAGTGATTTAGTGACTCTGATGCAGGAGCACTTAGCTCTCATCATATCAACAGGATTGGACTGGCCTGGCGGGATATCGGGGAAATCCCCGGTGGGGCCTTGGCAGAGGAAAGAAGGAAAGGAGGAGAAAAAGATGAAGTAAATAGTCTGCGGTTTTTAGGGGCACGGGCCCGTTAAAAGTGCAAACAGAGAACGTGCAGGGGCAGGCGCACGCTGCGTTCATTACCTTAACCGTGGTGTCGCACGTTTCAATCATATCTGTCAAGTGTGCACCTGTCATCACTAGCGTATGACGTCAGTGTCATGCGCCGCTTGTGACGGGCGCACATCAGCCGCTGGCCACTGCTAGGTCGGCGGCCATTTTACTATGTGCGTGATCTTTAGATGAGGAGGACGGCGCCCTGAGCTGGGAGTGCAGGAAGGTAAGAGGAACTTTTTTTTTCTCTCTCTCTCTGTGTCTCTGTCTCTCTCTCCATGAAGCCAGGATAAGGGGCCAGGATGGATATATGGGGAAGGAAAAAAGGACCATGATGGATATAAGGGGGGCGGCAGGATGGATATATGGCGGGCAGGAAAAAAGGACCAGAATGGATATAAGGGGAGCGGCAGGATGGATATATGGGGGGCAGGAAAAAAGGACCAGGATGGATATAAGGGGGGGGGGCAGCAGGATGGATATATGGGGACAGGAAAAAAGATATATGGGGGAGCCAATATGCATATATATTGGGAGCCAAGATGGATATATGGTAGAGCCAGGATGCATATATATGTGGGGGCCAGAATTTATATATGGGGGCCAGGATAGATTTATGGGGGGGCCGGACAAAATAACCAGATGCATATACAGTATTTGGGGGGCCAGAATAGATATACAGTATATGGGGGGACAGGATGGATTTATGGGAGGCAGGACAAGGGACCAGGATGCTTATATATGGGGGGGCCAGGATGTATATATATTTGGGGTCCAGGAAGAATATATGGGGAGCCAAGATGGATATATATTTGGAAGCCAGGATGGATATATATGGAGGGCCAGGATGCATATATAAATATGGGGTAGCCAGGATGGTTATATATGGGGGACCAATGTGGCTATATGGGGGAGCCAGGATACATATAGATGGGGGGCCAATGTGGCTATATGGGGTAGCCAGGATGCATATATAAATAGGACCAGGATGGATATATGGGGGGAGCCAAGATGGATTTATGGGGGAAGGCCAGGACAATGAACCAGGATGGATTTATGGGGTCCAGGAGAGATATATCAGGGGGAGAAGGACAAGGGACATATGGGGGCCAGTATGGATAGCTGTGGGGAAGACAGATATCTGGGGGCCAGGCTGCACAAGGGACATAGGGGGCCAGGCTGGGGCATATTATAAAAAAAGGCGGCCAGGCTTGGTGAGATTATTATTAAATAAAGTGGGCCAGGATGAGAGACTCAATTACTGTTTGGGGGCTAGAATGAGGAACATGCTATATTAGTTTATGGTGACAAGTGGGATGCATAATTTCTTTAGGGTCCAATTAGGGACATTATTACACTGTAATATAATTTACATTTTAGGAAACTGTTTTCCATTGGAGGGAACAAAAAATGGGTCCTGTTACTGTGCAGGGCGGCACTACATCTCTTGTTTTCTTCATCTGATGTAGTGTAGAAGTCATGGAAAAGGTGGAGAAAGTGCTCTGGAAGCAATCAGCTATTGATGACTGTGTGTTATTTTTTGCAGCGATGAGTCCTGGCTGGAAGAAGTGATGGCGGTCTGTGCTGGCTGAAGAAGAAAAGTGAAGAAGTACTTCAATATAGAGATGTCACCGGTGAGTCAGTGTATTACATATACATGCACACTATATACTGTGTACAGAGCTCCTGTGTATAATGTCACTGGTGATCACTGTATTACCTGTACACTGACACTATATACAGAGCTCCTCTGCATAATGTCACCAGTGATCACTGTATTACCTGTACACTGACACTATATACAGAGCTCCTACATATATAATGTCACTGGTGATCACTGTATTTCCTGCACACTAACACTATATACAGAGCTCATGTGTATAATGTTACTGGTGATCACTGTATTATCTGTACACTAAACACTGTATACAGAGCTCCTGTGCATAATGTCACTGGTGATTCCTGTATTACCTGTACACCGACACTATATACAGAGCTCCTGTGTATAATCTCACCAGTGACCACTGTATTACCTGTATACTGACACTATATATACAGCAATACAGCACCTGTGTATAATGACACTGGCGATCACTGTATTTCCTGCACAATATACACTATATACTGAGCTCCTGTGTATAATGTCACTGGTTATCACTGTGTTATCTGTACACTGACTACACTGACATTATATACAGAGCTCATGTGTAAAATGTCACTAGTTATCACTGTATTACCTGTACACTATATAGAGAGCTCCTGTGTATAAGGTCACTGGTGATCTTTGTATTACCCTGTACACTGACGCTATATACAGAGCTCCTGTGCATAATGTCGCTAGTGATCCCTGTATAATACTGTTCAAAACAGCTGACATGTGCAGTGAAAGATGTGGGCTCAGCGCCGGAGCCCACATCAAAGGGGGAGTCACAACATGCACAGCACTAGTTTGGCAGATGTCATGAAGGGGTTAATAACTACTTTTTCTGTACTCAGGGAGTTATCACTACAGCGTGATAACATCACTGCATCATGCAGTACAGCCTCCAATGTTGCACAAGATAGAAGAGGAGATGGAGGAACTGTGGATGAGGAGCCTGGATTAGATGAGTATAATCTTTTTAAAAAAAATGTTTTATATTATTTAGCCACAGAATGGGGGACTGTGATGACATCACATTATATGGTGGTCTGTGGGAGTACCTCATACCTGTCACGGAAACACATATTATATAAGGGGCTTTGAGGGACATTGTCTATAATATATTGCTAGGAGCGTCACTCTGTCTGAAACCTTTATAGACTGCGCAAGCATGTCGCGCCTGCACAGTTTGGACCCCACAGTTACACATCCGGGGATGAGGATTGTGGCCCAGGAGATCGTGGTATGCGTAAGCACTGAACACATACTGCGATCTCCGGCACAACTTCTTACCTATACGGTATTGCCGAGGGGCCTCTTCGGGCCGGAGGCCGGGACATGAATCCTCAGTCGGAAATGGCGCATGCGTATAGTGCACTTCACGTGTCATTTTGTTGGTAGGCAGAAATTATTGAAATAAGGCTGTGATGTCAGGAGAGGGCGGGTTGTGGTGCCGGAATCGATGCCTGCACATTCTGCGTTTTCCTGAACCATTTTTACAGAATGTCAGGATGGGGGTGCAGGATGGGAGCAGCACATGACAGGATGTGAGCACCACATGACAGGATGGGGATGCAGGATGGGAGCAGCACATTACAGAATGGGGGCACAGGATGGGAGCAGCACATTACAGAATGGGGGCACAGGATGGGTACAGCACATTACAGAATGTGGATGCAGTATGGGAGCAGCACATGACAGGATGGGGGCGCAGGATGGGAGCAGCACATGACAGAATGGGGGTGCAGAATGGGAACAGCACATGACAGGATGGGGGGTGCAGGATGGGAGAAGCACATGACAGGATGTGAGCACCACATAACAGGATGGGGATGCAGGATGAGAGCACCACATGACAGGATGGGGCGCAGAATTGGAGTAACAAATACCAGGATGGGGGCAGCATATACCAAATGGGGACGCAGGATGGGAGCACCATATGACAGGATGGGGGCGCAGGACCATATACCAACATAAATGCTCGCCACCCGGGTGTAGAACAGGTTCAATAGCTAGTACTGTATAGGGGCTGTGGTAGACATACAGCATATAGGGTGGCTGTGGTGGATATCATACTGTGTGGGGTACTGTGGAGGGCATCATACTATATATAGTTTGCTATGGTGGACATCATAGTATATAATGGGGGCTGTAGTGGACATCAAACTGTATATTGGAGGGCTGTAGTGGATATCATACTGTGTGGGCACTATGGTGACCATCATACCATGTAGGGGGGGCAGTGTGAGGAGGGGTTACAGTTTGGAGAGGACAATGTAGTAGGTAGTATGAGGGCATAGTGTGAAAAGGGGGCAGAATGAATATGGATGGGGGCAGCATGAAATTGGGACACAGTTTGGAGTGAGGTTAGCATGGCAGGGGGGCAGTGTGGAGCTATGGAGAGTGTAAGGGAAAGTAGTAGAGAGGGGACAGCCATGATATAGGCTGTGGTTCATAAGGATGGATGGTGTGTCATTATAGCTGATAACGGCAGGCAGTGGGGTGGTTATTTTTCATTAAGGCAGACATTGTGAAGGCCATATACCTTAGTATGGACAGATATGGATTTGGACAGCATTTTAATAACACTTTTTTTTTTTTAAGGGCACCATGTGGGGGGATGTTCAGCAGAAGATTGGAGAAGATAAAAGTCTGCGAAGAAGAGCTGTGGATGGAAAAAGTCATCATGGAATCTTGACCAGATGGAGAAGAAATGAAAGAAAACTATCAATGAGATAAGGTGTCACCTATAAGGCATCCAGATGTAAATGTTTATTTGTGATTCTGAATACATCTTAACAATGCTGTTGCTAGACGAAAATCTGGCACTCAGGCTGAAGTGAAAGAAAACAATGTCTGTTGTAGCTTAAGAAAATTGTTGACATTTCGGCACACGGCCTGCAACGACAGTTGCAATTTACATTAGTGTGACTCACAAGGCTCATTCACTTCAAGCATTGCAATTCACATCTTTTTGATGAAGGCCCACATACAGGACCAAAATGTCAATAATTTTCTGGAGTTGCCTTCTGCATTTATTGGACTGCATGAATAAATAAATGTTTTATTTAACTTCATTCTCCTGGGTGCCAAGTTTTCATCTATCTACTATTACGGACTGGAACAATACTCAGACACCAACCTATCCACGCCAGAGTGCCATGTGCCATATATCATCAGTACTGTGGTTCCTGTATGGTCCATAGTCTGATGATGTCTGATAACATCAACTCCCAGTATCTCCTTACCATTGTTAGGGTACCGTTAAACTTAAAGATGCACCAGCGATCCCGACGATACGACCTTTTCAGGATCGCTGGTGCCTCGCTACATGATCGCTGGCGAGCTGCCAAACAGGCAGCTTCACCAGCGATCGGCACCAGAGAGGATGCTGGTATCTAAGGTAAATATCGGGTTACTAAGCGGCACGCGTCTTAGTTACCCGATGTGTACCTTAGAAACCTGCGTGCTCATGCCAGGAGCTGCGAGCACGCAGGTTTCTAAGGTACACATCGGGTAACTAAGTGACGCGCGCTGCTTAGTAACCCAATATTTACCTTAGATACCAGCTCCCAGCACCTGCTTAGAGCGCTGGGAGCCTCGCTAATCATTGGCTCCCGCTGCCACACGCAGCGATGCGTGCTGGCCTGCGTGAGAGCAACGATCAAAAAATGGCCCAGGACGATCCTGCACGATCAGCGATACCCGGCACGGGGCCTGGTCACTGATGTGTGTCACACACAGTGATGTCGCTGGCGAGATCGCTGTGGGGTCACAAAATCAGCGATCTAGCTAGCGATCTAGCTGTGTGTGACCGGGCCTTTAAGCACATACTGGGAGTTGTAAGTTCATGCAATACAATTGATTGCTGTATTAAGCTTGGTTCTTGTATTCAAGTAATTATGCTGATAATGGTTGGTTATAGTGATGTACTCATGTATTTATGGTGGTTTTGGTGACATATTCATGTAGTGATAATGGCAATGTGTTGTATTTATTCAGGAGTTGTATTCATTTACTGATGGTGATTCTAGTGACCTGTTTATTTACTGATGATGGATCTTGTACTGTTTTTATGTACTATTGATGGCTCAGATGTCCTGTTTATGTACTGATGCTGATTTTGTTTTGCTATTTTCATGTACTCATGATGGTTCTGATGATGAATACATCACCATAACGATCATCAATACATTAATATTTCACCAGAGACATCAGTAGTACATGAATACAGCACCAGAACAACCAAAAGTACATAAATTCATCACCAGAACCACTATCCAAACAGGAATGCACCATCAGAACCACCATCGGTACAGGAATATGTATTTGTCGATTGATGGATGCAAAAATCATCAGACATATCCCATTATCTATAATGAGGTCTGTTTAGTTTCTGATATGGTATCCGCCAAATGCTGGACACCTTAATTGAAACCAAATGGACCCCATTATAGTTATACTATATTAGTTTCCATGACTATCCTTGGGTCTTAAATTTAAAATTTAGGATGTCAGGGATGATAATCGCTATTTGTCCCTTGTATTTTTTAAATGGTTTCCAAACAATGAGTGATTTTATATCTCTAACTTTGAAATTGTGGTCACTGTTAAGTATCACCCCTAATGTACACCACTTTAAAAACGTAATTATTCTAGTGTTTGACCTATTCCTTTGCTTGGGGGCTGAGAGTTGTTTTGGTGTGGATGCGCAATCAGCTTGATTTGCCTAGGGCACCAAAATACATTGTCCTGGGACTGACTATAATGGTATGTAAACCTTTAGGAGAACAACTGATGTTTTAAAACTTTGTAAATGTTTAAGGCAAACCTTAGATGCCCCAAACAAAATAGTTTTTATATAGATTCATCTTGATGATATCTAACAATAACTTCTGACAATGGAATGACATACAGAATTAAATTTACAAAAAATCTATTATTACCGTATATACTCGAATATAAGCCGAGATTTTCAGCCCATTTTTTTGGGGCTGAAAGTCCCCCTCTCGGCTTATATTCGAGTCATATACACCGGGGGGTCGGAGGGGGATGGGGGTGTCAGGTCATACTTACCCGTCCTGACGCTGTCTCTTGAGCCCCCAGCTTCTCAGCGCTCTCTCTTCCTGCCTTTAGCGGTCACGTGGTACCACTCATTAAAACGCATGAGTATGCGCATATTCATGAGTTTTAATGAGTGGTATCACATGACCGCTGAATGCAGGAAGAGAGAGCGTGGAGAAGCTGGGGGCTCAAGAGACAGCGTCAGGACCGGTAAGTATAGCGATACTCACCTGTCCTGCGTCCATGGCTGCTTGCTGCTGTCTGTCATCGGTCAGTGACTTCAGACAGCAGAGGGCGCGGTGATGTGATTAGTGCGCGCCGCGCCCCCTGCAGTCTGAACGTCACTGACTGATGACGTGGCAGATAGCGGTGAGCAGCCATGGATGCAGGACAGGTGAGTATCTGACACCCAGCGACGGAGAGGTGAGCATGTCTTTTTTTTATTTTTACATGCAGCAGCTGCGGCAGCACATGGGGGAATAATCAAAGGAGCTTCTTATGGGGTCAGCATATGGGGGAATAATCAAAGGATCTTCTTATGGGGTCAGCATATGGGGGAATAATCTAAGGAGCTTCTTATGGGGTCAGCATATGGGGGAATAATCTAAGGAGCTTCTTATGGGGTTAGCATATGGGGGAATAATCTAAGGAGCTTCTTATGGGGTCAGCATATGGGGGAATAATCTATGGAGCTTCTTCTGAGGACACCATATGGGGGAATAATCTATGGAGCATTTCCCACCCTAGGCTTATACTCGAGTCAATACGTTTTCCCAGTTTTTTGTGGCAACATTAGGGGGGTAGGCTTATACTCGGATCGGCTTATACTCGAGTATATACGGTTCTTATCTAATTTATTCAGTAAATGAGGACCTGTAGGCACTATGTGTGCCGACTTGAATATGTCTACGACCTCATATAGATTTTTCGCATACGTCAAAAAAGAGTCTGAATGTCATCAGCTAGCTATTAATCAGCGATTGATCCTTGTGTCGGTTTTTACCATGAGGGTTTTATCAGCGATTTCAACATATGCTAAATAAATAAATTACAAAGCTTTTCCTATCATTTGTAATGTTAATCATGGACTGCACACAGACGTGATCCATGTGCTTTCTGTGATTTTCAGAGATACATAGGGGGCAATTTAGTAAGGCCTCTTTCACACATCTGTTTGTCTCCATCAGTCAAAATCCGCTGTTTTGCAAAAAAACGGATCCGACACTTTTCTTGGCGGATCCGTTTTTTTTCCCATTGACTTGCATTATCTGCGGATCTTGACGGGTGGTCATCCGTTGGATCCGTTTTTTTACGGATCCGCCAAAATGTTGGCGTCCGCTGACATGACTGGACGGACCATGAAACTTTTTTTGCCTGGCCGGATCCGCATTTTTCACAGCGCATGCCCGGAAGAATTACCTTTGGCAGAAATTTAACCCTAAAGCCGCTTCTGGTGGCTGAAACAAAAATTCTCTCTCTCTCTCCTTATTCCAGACATGGTTCCTTTAAAATTCTACCTTACACGGATCCGTCAAAACAACGGTCCGGTGCCATCCGTTTTTTCAATCCGCCTACAGATCCGTTTTCTGTCATTTTGGCGGATTTCGACTGAGCAGAAAAACGGATGTGTGAAACAGGCCTAAGACTGGCGTAATGCACACCGGTGTTAATGAAGCACTTGCTGGAGTTCACTGATCCAATTCAAGAAGCTGGTTTTGCCACTAAATATATCAGGCGCATCTGGTACCAATCATGCCTCATCGCCAGAAATAGACCACACTACCGGGGGTAGTGGTGCCTTTCTGGCATAACTTATGATGAATATGTAGGGTGGAAATTACCACGCCCCATCCATACCACTTCCATTTTGGCACAGTTGACCAGGACTGGCGTATAAATGTCAAAAGTCACAATACTTTTGTGCAGCTACCTAAATGCTCAAAAATAAAGCAACCTATAAAGTTGTTTACACCAGATTTCTGGTATAACCACCTTAATGAATCGGGCCCATAGACTTGTATTGGTACTTTTCTTCAGTGATCCTGGCAAAAAAAAATAGACATGTCTTCGGATTTTTGCACGAACACAAACAGCAAAAAATGTAAACAACCCCATTGACTATAATGGGTACATGTTCTATCCATGAAAACCACAGATAAAACATGCTGAAACAGATATCTGAAAGAAGCATTATATGGAATGCATTCCAACATGGAATTTTTTTTTTCTTCCAAGGAAAAATAAACATTTCCACGTGCCGGCTTGTAAGAACATTTTTTTGGTCCTATAGTTAGGCAAAAGCACTGCAAATACAGGGGTCGATATGCAGGACTAATATTAATGATGTAACAGATGTTCACACTTTGCAGTAAGCGCACCAATGCAGATCACACTATATAAAATGCTTGCTAGTAACCTGTAACCATAGACTCACAGGTTAACATGGAATGGATCACATTTTTCACTGATTGAAATCAGATAATTGAAAATGCCCCTTTTCTAATCTATTTTTAGTTTCTGACTGTAGTTTTTTTATTACATTTTCTCTATATGAATATTACACACACAAGTGGTGATAAATGTGTAGTCACTTGAGGCCCCATCGTAGGACCCCCGCTAATCATTAAAATGGGGGTGAATTGAGTAGTGCTCCGCCATGCTCCCTACTTTTCCGCGTCTACAAGACAGGAAGAGATAGCCAAGCAATTTGCTCTGCTTTCTTCATCAATCCAATAGACTTTAAATAAGTTGGCTGACCACATGAGTGACCACCGACTTTTATTAAGTATAAAATGCTTTAGGGTATATAAAAGTTAGCCCTTAGTCTGCCTAAGCTTCATAAATTCTGTCGGTGCTCGATTATGTATTTTAGTGGATTACTACCTGGGGTGCTAACTTCTATCTGGCAGAAAAGGACAATGCTAAAGCACTAGTCCCCTCAACATGTTTCACCGCATTTGCGGCATCATAAGGAGAGGGGACATTGGCATGTATTATCCACTAAAATACATAATTGAGCATCGACAGAATTAATGAAGCTAAGGCCTCTTTCACACTTCCGTTTTTTACAATCAGTCAAAATCCGCCAGGTTTTGAAAAAAACGGATCCACAATTTTTTTTTTGCGGATCCGTTTTTTTTCCCCATTGACTTTCATTATAGGTGGATCTTGACGGATTGCCGTCCGTTGCATCCGTTTTTGTGCGGATCCGCCATAATGTTGCTGTCCGTCAATATCCTCAAAGATTTCCAAATGGAGCTTGCAACGTTTTTTTGCCCGGCGGATCCTCCAGACACTGATTTAACTCGAAATTCTGTCTGGGTGCCAGACAAAAAAAAATTCTCTCTCTCTCTTTCTCTCTTTCTCTCCCGGCCAGCGGTTCCTTTAAATTTCCTCATTTTGCGGATCAGTCCAAAAACAGATCCTGTGGCATCCGTTCACATCAGTTAAGAATGGATCCGCTTGTCCGCCTTTTTGGCGGATTTTAACTGACACAAAAAACTGAAGTGTGAAAGAGGCCTAAGGCGGACTAAGGACTAGAGTTGAGCGAATTTGTTCGGATTCGGTTCCAAATACGATCGGCAGTGAATATTGTTTTTGCAATATTCGTTGAACTCAGCCGAACGTCATTAGAGTCAATGGGAGTAGAAATTACTGAATAGGTTCGGAACTGATCATCAAACATACATTCGGCATGAATAGGCAACCAATATGGCAAATGCAGATTCAGCCACCAAATCCAAACAAATTCGCTCAACTCAACTTTTCCAGTATATACCCTAAAGCATTTTATACTTAACTAGCTGAAGAGCCCGGCATTGCCTGGGCATAGTAACTGATATAGAAGAATTAATGGTTTGCTTTATATCCCTTTAAATGACTTTAAGACTTCAATTGCCTTTTGCATAATATTGCTAGAATTATTCTTATGTAGACTATTAGTCTCTGTGTTAAAGGAAACTATACAGTACTTGTTATCATATTTGTTCTCCACAACATGTTCTGGGTACATTGCAAACATGGCATAACTCTGAAGGTGATGGGGGGGCTACATGAGCTCCATAGAGTTGCATTTGTTGTAAATGGTATAAAAGTTTTCCTTGTATTTCATTACGTCAGGTAAAAGTGATTTGACCATGGCTTGTGTGTTGAGTCTCTTTGTCTCCAAGCACTTGCAACAGAAGGGCGAAAAACCTCACAATCTGGACTCACTGGTGATCTGCCATAGCTGACGCTTGGTCAGAGCAAAAAGCAGCTACAACAGTTTTTGGCGCCCAACGTGGGGCCGTGGAAACTAGCCTATTTGGAATCCGTATGTGGGAGCTTCCTGGGAGGTTGAATATGCAGAATCCAGGCTGCAGCAGGTGAGAACATTTATTCTTACATTGATTCTGCATCTGCAACCTTTCTAAGGATGTCTACATATCTCTGGGTAAGACTGTACAACACAGTTCAAAAGAACCCACATCACCAGTGAGTGGGGAGTATGTCTGTATGAGAGTTGAATAATAGAGTAATACGATAATAATTGTCATCTGTATTATCTGTCAATCTGTTCTGGTAATATACTAATATACTAACTGGTTGTGTACTGGTGTACTGTGTAGCACAGAGCCTGGGATAGACTCTGTGCAGTGTTTACTTTGGATTGGCAGTAAATCATATGAGGCTGTATTTTGTATAGGGCTGCGGTTTTTGGTTTGTTTGGTTTTCATTGATTCTTGTTTAAGAAGTTGGCTTTGGTGTTCTCAGAGTTCTCAGAGTGTCAGTGGACACTGCTGTAGGGTAAGGTGTCAAATCCAAAGCGCAAGATAGGCAGGCTGTATGAATCCTTGTATGTATGTCTATGAGAACATCTGAATGAGTTGAGAGATGAGTAATTGAGTTATAACTGTGGTTAGTTATAACAAATTATAATGATTATATTGCACATAAACACCATGCATCTAATCCTCTCCTGTGTGATACTGTCTGCTGAGCCATGTATCTAATCCTATCCTGTGTGATACTGTCTGCTGAGCCGTGTATCTAATACTATTCTGTGTGATACTGTGTGCTGAGCTGTGTATCTAATCCTATCCTGTGTGATACTGCCTGCTGAGCCATGTGTCTAATCCTCTCCTGTGTGATACTGACAGCTGAGCTGTGTATCTAATCCTATCCTGTGTGATACTGACTGCTGAGCCATGTATCTAATCCTATCCTGTGTGATACTGGGCTCCCCCTGCAGTCTGTGTCAGAGGGTGGTCTGTGTTGGCACGGTAATAAATTGTGTTATTTCCAGCTTTACAGAAGGACGATAACACCATAGAAATAATAATAATAATAGGACTCAGTTACCACAACTGTCTACAAAGAAAACTGTTGCTGATAGCAACCAATCACAGCTCATTTTTCATCTTCTAAACAGCTCTGGGACAGCGTGGTGAGTTTTGAGTAGCGACTTTTGTGTTTCGACTTTTATGTGGTGAGGTTGGTGTATGTGTGGTGAAATGTGTGTTGAAGCACGTGGTAGTGTGTGGCGCATTTTGTGTGTGTGTTCATATCCCTGTGTGTGGTGAGTATCCCATGTCAGGGCCACACCTTAGCAACTGTACGGTATATCCTCTTTGGCGCCATCGCTCTCATTCTTTCAGTCCCCCTTGTTCACATCTGGCTGCTGTCAATTTGCCTCCAACACTTTTCCTTTCACTTTTTCCCCATTATGTAGATAGGGGCAAAATTGTTTGGTGAATTGGAACGCGCGGGGTTAAAATTTCGCCTCACAACATAGCCTATGATGCTCTCAGGGTCCAGACGTATGACTGTGCCAAATTATGTGGCTGTAGCTGTGACGGTGCGGATGCCAATCCCAGACATACATACATACATACATACATACAGTACATACACACACACATACATACATACATACATACATACACACACATTGAGCTTTATATATTAGATTAATAATAAAAGTTACATTTTAGTGCATGATCGAGAGGGTTTTTCTGGAGTTTTCCTCTTTTGATTATTAATGCATCCCTCCAAAGCCTTTTTTTTGCAGTTTTTGTCAGAACAAGTACAAGCTGTCTTCGACAAGTCAACTGAAGAGAACTTCCCATAATTGTCTATTTATGTGTGACATATCACGATCTACAGCTCTATGTACCGTATATTCAATTCAGGTTTTTCATCTTGGTTTTCTAAATAGCAGGAAATCTTATTTCTCTTATCATTCACAAAATATTCCTCCAACACACACACATGATGTATTTCATTACAATTGTGCCCAAACAAAATCAGTGTGATGGATCATAGTTCTGGACACACCAAAACATATTCAAAGAGAAACAGTTGCCAAGAAAAACAACAAAGATGTACTAGTCCAAAGTAATTGTAGGTAATGAAAATATTTTATTATTTAAAAATCATAGAAAAGATAATCAAAACAACACAGGAAAAGACATGAGGGAATGATGGAAAAAATTTGCAAAAAATGCTGCTGTAAGGCTACTTTCACACATCAGGTTTTCGGCGTCAGGCGCGATCCGGCGTCGTGCCGGAGCGCCGGATCCGGCAAATATTTCGTAAAACCGGATGTGACGGATCCGTTTTTCTGCCGGATCCGTCTTGTTCTTGACAGACAAAACCGGATCCGTCTCATCCGGTTAATCCGGTTTTTGACGGATTACGCCGGATCCAGTTTTTAAAATCGCCCCTTGTGGCCTTCCGAACGGGATTGGCTACTGAAAAACTATATATAGCGTGTTCCTACAGCCCTTCTTTGACAGGTTGTAGAGGAGAAAGTGCAGGTTGGAGAGAAGAGCAAGTTACTGGCGAAGATGGATGTTGTGATAGGAAATATTTTGAAGAATTTGGCGGATTTTACAGCGGAGGTGAATCGTTTGAGGGTGATTGTTCTGGAGAAGGAGAGAGCGAGACAGCAGCGCATCAGGCATCGTAGACGACGTTTCTGGATCCACCCCATCACAGCCAAGAGAATGACGCGTGGGGTCTATTCTACACTCTGCATGGACCTTAGACGAAACCCGGATAAATTTTTTGGATATGTTCGGATGAAAATGGAGAATTTTGATTACTTGGTGGAGCGCATTGCACACCTCATAAGAAAAGCGGACACCTATTGCCGCTTCTCTGTTTCACCCGCAGAGCGTCTGATGGTGACTTTAAGGTAAGCCACATTTATTGGATATGCTCGCATCAGAGCACACTTTCACTGCAATCTTGTTGGTGGTAGTTTGTATCTCCAAGTGTTATAGCTGAGTTTTGGTATGTAATACTGTGATTTTAAACTAATTGATTGTTTTTTAATTCCCCACTGATTTCTTGCAACTGGAGAATCCCTTTCGTCACTGCATTTCCAGTACAGACTCGGGATTTCCACCATATCTGGAATAGTGAAGTACACATGCCGTGCACTGTGGGACTCCTTAGCTGAAGAGTTTTTACCAGAGCCCACAACAGAGAGGTGGATTGAAATTTCAGAAAAGTTCCAACAGATATGTCAGCTTCCGAACTGCTTGGGTGCTGTGGACGGGAAACATATCCGTATTGTAAAGCCAGCCGGATCGGGATCGGAATATTTCAATTACAAGAAATATTTTTCCATTGTCCTCATGGCCATCGCTGACGCGGAATACAAATTTATTGCTGTTGATATTGGGGCCTATGGCCGCTCCAATGACTCTCAAGTTTTCAAACTGTCTGCCATGGGGCGTAAACTGTATGGAAACACCTTCCAGTTCCCACCCCCTAGACCGCTGCCGCAAACATCTGGTCCACCTATGCCATTTGTCTGTGTAGGGGATGAAGCCTTCCAGCTGTCAGAACACCTTTTGAAACCGTACTCTAGCAGAGGATTGACAAGAACAAAACGCATTTTTAATTACCGCCTCACAAGAGCAAGAAGAATGGTTGAATGTACCTTTGGTATTCTGACAGCCAAATGGCGGGTCCTATTGACTGCGATCAAACTCAAGACAGAAACTGTGGACGAGGTGATCAAAGCTTGCGTGGTACTCCACAATTTTGTTATCTGCAAGGAACCCATTTCCATTGAGGACACCTCTGAAGAAACCACCTTGCAAGATTACCATGACATTACCACTAGAAGTTCTGTGACGGTTTCAGTAATGAGGGACAATTTTGCACTATACTTTATGTCACCTCAAGGCAGAGTACACTGGCAGGATGGCCGAGCACCAGATTGGGAAGACTAGAGAAGAAAACAAAAAATGTTATGTCTTTGGATGTAGGCATTTGTTTGCTGTGTGTGGTCTGCAGAACATTGTTTTTTATGTGTTGTGTGTAGTGTGATGTTGTGTTTCTGCGTTTGATGCAAAAAACTTACCAATTGTGAGCCCACTCCAGGTGTCTGTCCACCCCTTCCTTCTTCTGGGAGAAACAAAGGGCCAATGAATATCTTGATATTCCATGGCCCTAGTTTGGAGGAATGGGGGATTTGATAATTACCATCTCTCATCTGCTGCTGGACTCCCCTCCTGTTGTTCAGCATGCTTCTCCATTTGGGGTGGTGGTGGTGCTGATGGTGCTGCTGCAGTGGTCTCCTGCCTTCTCCTGCGCCTGGTTGCTGTCTTGGGTGGCATGTTGGGTGTGGCTGAGGGTCCCACTGTCATGCTTTTATATATGTGTCTTGTGGGCAGAGCTACTGAGCATGCTCAGACCAAAAAAACCGGATCCGGCGCATTGCGGCGCTCATAGGCTTTCATTGTGTGAAAAAGCCGGACGCGCCGGATCCGGCGTGTCCGGCTTTTTCGCCGGAGACAAAAAACGTTACAGTAGCCGTTTTTTCCAGACGCCGGATTGCGACACATTGCCGGATCCGGCGAAAACCGGATGGAACGCATGGCCATCCGGCGCAAATGCAGGTCAATGGGGGGGAAACCGGATCCGGCATTGCATTTCGCCGGATCCGGTTTTTGTCAAAAGTGCTGGATCGCGCCTGACGGCGAAAACCTGATGTGTGAAAGAGGCCTAAGATAATGGGTGCATCAACCCTCTGGAAACCAGCTGCAGAAGCTAAATTACTAGTATCAAGATCTTAATATATTAATAATAAAGTTGAGCCAATGTCCAGGATATAAAAATAAATGAGGCACATATCCTTATCACATACATAAGTAATTGCAGTTGTATTGTTTTTACACATAAACACATGAACTATATTACCTGGATACAATAATGGGCTCGGCTTCAGGATGTGGTCCAGGGAGGTGTGCACGCCCACCCCAACGCACGTTTCCTGTGTTGTTCTGATTATCTTTTCTATGAATTTTAAATGATAAAATATTTTCATTACCTACAATTACTTTGGACTAGTACATCTTTACTGGTTTTCTTGGCAACTGTTTCTCTCTTTCTCTTATTATTGTATAATTTACTGAGAAAAAGGCCAACAGGGCTGAAATATCTGTCAAAAACTGAGCAGCCTTTAAATACACTGTGTTATAGAAATTAATGCTTTTAGAATTAAGCTAATTTTGTACAATTTAACATTTTACATTATTAAAGGCATCTCCGTTTATTTAGTTGTCAACAGAATCAGCAGGGTTAAAAAAAATGTCCTACCTTTCCCATCAGAGCTGAGAAAACTGAGCATGTGCACCTCATTATCTTGACTCCCGCTGTTCCATCCCCTATGAGGCCTGCCTCATTAATGGAGAATATCATATGGCACATAGGAAGGTGAGGGTCTTTGAACTTTCATTTCCATCTCTCTGGTGCTTTGTAAACATAAGCATGATCTACTGCTAGGGACGTCAATCAGAAAACTATACGTGCAAAAATAAATTTAAACTTGGAATAAAAGCAAAATTATATTTTTATGGCAACACTGTGCCTTTTGGTAGAAACATTCACATTAAATCTTTGGTATCATTAGGATTATAGATCCCAAGCATAATGAAAGCAATTATATTCCAAAGTAAGCTTCTTGGTAAAAATGTACTTCATTGGTCTAAACAAGAAGGGAATTTTATTTAATGTTACTCTTCAGGCTTTTTACTGGCTTGTCAACTAATTATGCTGTAAAAATAGAGGGAGGTAGTGATAAACATATCTATTTTTACTGGTCTAAATAGGCTTTATGGGAATCTGTCATCAGGTTTTTGATATATAATCTGAAGACAACAGGGAATGGGAGCTGAAACACAGATTTCAGTGATGTGCCACTTATTGGGCTGGGTGCTGTTGTTTACTTACAATGAATGCTTTAACACCAAGAGATTACCATTGCTGGGACTTGTTGTCTCATGCTAAGTTGTCCAGCTCCATCCCCTCCTGTGATAAACAATTCACTGTCAACAGACAATGTACATAGAAATATTGGTGTGGGGGGTTAGCTTCCTCAGCTCTAATGGATAGCATGTGGCATCTAAGAACTCTGTGTCACAACTGCTGCACCCATTAAATTAAGTGATAGATTAGAATCAGGGTCTTTTTTCCTATATTATGCTGCTCTTTAGATGAGATAACAAAAACCTGGTGACAGATTCCCTTTAAAGGGGTTGGTCACTTTATCTTTATTTTAACACGTTGTGGACATAGTTATATGTTAGTAAGTGCCACAAAATCATTATATTTCTCCTTTTCTATTTTATATTGCAGTCTTCCTCAGACAATGCAGAGATGGAGGAACATTTGATGAGACTTGTCCATCTGCTTCCTCCAGTTGAAACTTACTATGCATGGTAAAGCTGTATTTAAAAAGAACCAAACTATTGGCACTAAGAATCAGTGTTTATCTGTAGAGATGGGAGAACCCGAACAGTAAAATTTGGTGTCCATACCGAACACCTGCTGTTTGGGCACAGACAACGAACACGAACTTCACCAGGAAGTCTGTGTTACTGTTTGGGTTCTGCTGCCCATGTAGGGAAGGTGACCTGACAGACGGACAGACGTGTCAGAATAGAGAAAGGAAGGTTTGCACAGTTTAGACAGGTGTCAGTTACTACGGTGGGGAAACAGCTGAAAAAGTGTAGTGGACGTGCAGTACCTTGGGTTGACCATTAGAGGGCAGGGAGGAGTGTGAGCAAAGGACTTGACATCAGCTTAGGGCTTAGAAAACTGTTGGTCATGGGGGCAGAGTTATAGGGAACCGGGAATGATATAAATTTGACAGGAGGGTTCCAGAAAGTTCCAGTCCCCAGGGGGAGCTCCAGTGACAGGAGGACTACGACAGTTTGTGCACTGTGAGGAAAACCAAACCAGGGGGACTGAGGTGAAAGGAAGTCAGGGTGGGTGGTCCTGACAGGAAGAACCGCAGTATAGACGAGGCTCTGGGTGTAGGACACCGTATTTGGAACGACGAAACTGACCAGTGAAGTGCTGATGGTGTACGGGCCTAAGGCGGCCACAGTGACTGAGCTGACAGGATCATCACAGAGTGAAAAAGGGGCGGTATGTATAAATACGTCCCTGGTGTAAAGTATGGTGTGTGAAGCGGCCCTGGACACGGAGGGCCGTGAGAAAGATATTGTGGTGTGCTGTGAGGACCGTCAGTCGGACAGTGGAAAATAAACTTGGACCTGTTGCACCCGAAACTTGCCTCTATCTTGTGTCTGTACGTCACTGCCCGGTATATCAAGGGACCACCCCCCTGCCCGGCCGACTGACCCTACACTTGGCATATTCGGCAGGATCAACGCCGCTAATACGTTATCTTCTGCGGCAGGCCTGCCCTAAAGAATGGAGAAAGACTTGGACTACACTGCTTGGATTACAAAAACCTGTGGAATACAAATTACCCACCTGTGGATTACAAATTGGGAGCGCTGTGGCGTATCTGCGTCACCAGCAGAAGATCCGGGGAGGTACCAGGACTGATGCAAGATGGCGGTGCTGCTTCAGTGCAGAGGAGAGTTCCAGGTGTTTGCTGTTGTTTTCAATGGACTGGGGCCCCCTCCTACGTACCCCTGGAGCCAGCAATATGTACCAGGAGGCCGGCGCTCCCATATACTAGACCCTGTCAAGTGGGTGGAAAGGTCTGCCATCGCCCCACCCAGCAGAGGGAGTGGCACAGGGAAAAAGTTTGGCCGCGGCTGTCTTGTGCCATTCGAGTGCTGCCCATCGGACGATATGAGACGCTGTGGATGTCGGGGCATCGGGCGCCTAGAGTGGCGGTGGCGCCGGGAGGACGAGTCACGCCAGGAAACGTTCCCCTCAGGACCACGGGCAGGCAGCTGGATGTGGAGTGAAGGAGCAGAGCCTGTGCGGAACCACCGGGAGCGGCCACCTAAGTTACCAGCGGAGAGCCTCCCTGCGGAGCCCCTGAGCCTGAAGGCTAGCCCCGCCAGAAGGCGGGATGAAGAGCGGAGACTGCGGGAGGAGCCGTGTGATGAGGAGAAGGAGGCCACGGCGCCGGGGAAGGTGAGAGTTCCCCCAGCCCCGACAGTGGCTCCACAAGCGGCCCCTACCATTCGGCCGCAGCACGCGACATCCTGTGTCCCCGAGAGCCCGGCCAAGGAGGGTCCTACTATATGCGCAGAACTGAGCAGGGCCTCCGCTCCTGGTCCCGAACCACTCCAACCAGTGTCGCCACGCCCGGTGTCGCCGGTGCGGAGCCTGACCGAAGAAGGCACTGTTGCATCCCCTCTGCCGCTAGCGACCGCATCTTCAAAGGCTGCCGCTGCCCCGGATGAAATTGCAGGTGCGGCCTACCCTGCAGCCACGGCTGCTATGCCGGCACTGGAATCGACTGCGGCCTGTGTGACAGGCCCTGTGGCCCAATCTCCTAAGAACATGGCTGCTCCAATCCGCCACCCGGCCCCAGCGGCTGCTGGGCCACTGAAATCAGTGACCGCCTCTGCCCCGCTCTCTTCTTCGGCGAAGCCACGCCCACCGGACTCCCAAGCCTGTAGTGTACCCTCTGTTTGAGTCGCAGAGGTTATAAGGAAGAAGAAGGCCCGGGAGCGGGAGATATGAAACCAGCTCCACGCAGGAGGAGAGGCTGGAATGGCGGCTAAGAGGTCTAAGGGATGGCTGGTGTATGCTAACATTGCCAAAGGGTATGGGTTCATACGCGATCTAGCTACTGGCCAGAAGGTCTATATTAATGTGGCCTCAATTCGTCACGGCCGGGCTCTACAAGAGGGGGACTTGGTGTCGTGCTACAAAGAGTACTGCCCCCTCGGCTACTACGCGGTAGCTGTGATTGCTGAGCCAGAAGAACACGAGCCCCCGTAAAAAGGACTGTTGCAGACACTCCCTACATCCCGGGAGCTCCACGGCTGTGGGGCCCCTTGCTGCCGGGTACTAGGAAGTGGTTTGAACTTTCGAAATTTCGTTGCACTGTTGTGCAAATCACAAGGACAGTTTGTGTCTGAGTTTAAAAAAAAAAGTTTAAGATTGAAGTTTTGGTTTTTAGTTTTGGTATTAAGCCTGGCAAAGCGGGGATGTCAAGAAGAGAGAGTGTCCACGTCCAAGGAAGGGGAGAGGAGAACATGTGAAGTTTTTATTGTTATATGTTGGTTTTAAAAGCAAAGGAAAATGAAAAAAATATATAAAAAATGGGGTATTTGTGATATTATAAAGTTGTTTTGTTGTATAATATGCACAAGAAGAATGCAACAGGTCCGGGTAAGGGAAGGTCTGTGTGACCAAAGGGAAGTGTGAGATCCGAAAGGGGTCTATGTGTGGAGAAGGTCTGGGAGACCGAGACGCCGACCATGACATGTAACTGAAAGAAAGGTAAGAGATGGAAGACGTGAGAAAGACAGCTGTCCTAGGTCAGGTCCCCGACACCACGGACACCCCTGAAGGAGAAAGATGGACGCTGAAAATGATCTGGTAGGTGTGAGGCCTCGATCATGGTGTACCATACAATGGAAGGTGACAGAAGGGGAGAGTAGGGGAAGGTACATGCCATAGAGAGAATATGGGTGTACCTAGCCCAATTTGAAAGACATTGTCATGTGGCGTGCGCTGGTGAGTAGCAGTAGGCTGCTCAGAGCATGGTGCTCCCAGTATGGTTCGGCCCCCGTGGGTAGTGGGTGTGGCCCAACAACAGAGTGTAGGTGAAGCTTCAGAACGACGAAGGCAGGGATTACGATTGTCGAGGATGACAATAGACAAAGGAAGGAGGGAGTGTAGGGAAGGTGACCTGACGGACGGATAGATGTGTCAGAATAGAGAAAGGAAGGTTTGCACAGTTTAGACATGTGTCAGTTACTACGGTGGGGAAACAGCTGAGAAAGTGTAGTGGACGTGCAGTACCTTGCGTTGACCATTAGAGGGCAGGGAGGAGTGTGAGCAAAGGACTTGACATCAGCTTAGGGCTTAGGAAACCGTTGGTCATGGGGGCGGAGTTATAGGGAACCGGGAATGATATAAATTTGACAGGAGGGTTCCAGAAAGTTCCAGTCCCCAGGGGGAGCTCCAGTGACAGGAGGACTACGACAGTTTGTGCACTGTGAGGAAAACCAAACCAGGGGGACTGATGTGAAAGGAAGTCAGGGGGGTGGTCCTGACAGGAAGAACCGCAGTATAGACGAGACTCTGGGTGTAGGACACCGTATTTGGAAGAACAACGAAACTGACCAGTAAAGTGCTGATGGTGTACGGGCCTAAGGCGGCCACAGTGACTGAGCTGACAGGATTGTCACAGAGAGAAAAAGGGGCGGAACGTGTAAATACGTCCCTGGTGCAAAGTACGGTGTGTGAAGCGGCCCTGGACACGGAGGGCCGTGAGAAAGATATTGCGGTGTGCTGTGAGGACCGTCAGTCGGACGGTGGAAAATAAACTTGGACCTGTTGCACCCGAAACTTGCCTCTATCTTGTGTCTGTACGTCACTGCGCGGTATATCGAGGGACCACCCCCCTGCCCGGCCGACTGACCCTACACCCGTACACCGGTTGTTTGTTGTGCTGTTATGTGTATGACAGCATGGCAAACACTGCTTCTGATCGACGGTAAAATCATCACCACCGGTCAAAGAGCCATTGTTCCCACGCTGTCAAAAGATAGCTGTGATCGGAGGTATAAAGTTTACCTACGGTCACTGGTGTCAGCTGATGAGAATACTGCTCCCATCAACCCATGTCAGCTGCCGCTAATAACAGTGAGAGCAGGAGCAGCTGATGGGAGTATTCATAAGCCAGCTCCTGCGCTGTAAATAAATAATTTAAAAAAAAGACAACGGCGTGGGTTCCCTGTATTTTTGATAACCAGCCAGGCAAAACTCACAGCTGGGGGCTGCAAATCTCAGATGTTAGCTTCAGCAAGGCTGGTTATCAAAAAAGATGGGTCCCCACACCGTAATTTTGAACTATTTAAATAAATAATTTTAAAAAATGGCATGGGGTCTCCCCATTTTTGCCAGCCAGCCTTGCTAAAGCAGACAGCTGGGGGCTGGTATTCTCAGACTGGTAAGGGACCATAGATATATTAAGTGTATTCCCACTTAATATTCTGCCCAGCAAAACGCCAGAATTGGCGCATCAAATAGATGTGACTTTCCTGGGCGGCTGCTGGCTGCTATTTTTAGACTGGGGGGAAAAATCAATGGCCCCTTACCAGCCTGAGAATACCAGTCCCCAGCTGTCTGCTTTGGCAAGGCTGTTCAAAAATGGTGCAACCCCATGTCATTTTTTTAATTATTAAATATTTAAAAGATATGGCGTGAGTATCACTCTTTTCTTGATAACTATCCTTGCTGAAGCTGACAGCTGAGGGTTGCAACCCCCAGCTGTGAGTTTTGCCTGGATGGTTATCAAAAATACAGGGGAATCCATGCTGTTTTTTTTTTTAATTATTTATTTACAGGGCAGGAGCCGGTTGATGAATACTCCCATCAGCCGCTCCTGCTCAGTGCTATTAGCAGCAGCAGGCGGCAGCTGATGGGATCAGTAGTCCCATCAGCTGACACCAGTGACCAGAAGTAAACTTTATACCTTCAATCACAGCTACCCACACATGCTGTGAAAAGACAGGGGACTGCAGCAATTTGAGCGGCGGTGATGATTTTACTGCCAATCAGAAGCGGTGTTTGCCGGGTTGTCATATACATGACAGCATGGAAAATACTGGATGTTTGGTCCCCCCTTTCAAGTGAATGGGGTCCAGGTTCAGTTTCGGATCTGGGTACTGTTCTAATACCCAAACTTTTTGTAGCTGTTTCGCCAAACCTTCCGGACTCGAATATCCAGGGGTCCGCCCATCTCTACATAGCTGCAAGATTGCAACAGTTATATTTTTCTCTGAAATGCTCCAGTGCTTGGAACATGGTCGGAGATAAGACTAGCCCACACTGACAAGCTTATACAAGCTCTGAGAAACCGGTCGATCTCATCTAGAAGCACTGGGGGTAGGCTCCTTTTAAATTAGAGAAGGCTGATGCACAGGTCTGTTCACAGGCTCCTTCAATCATTTTGAGAATAACAGAGCTGTATGGTCTATGATCAAAACTGCAATAACGAGATCAGGAGGTCAACCTATAATACGGGGTGACTCACTCGCTACTGTACTTTACCCAGATAAATTGCAATAACTTCTAAAGGAGACGATCTATCTTGCTAAAATATGCCTGTAATGTTCGTGGCTTGTTACTGTACACCCGACGTTTCAAATGTTCGCAAAGGAAAGAATGTGGTGGTGTTAAATCAGTATAGTGACTCTGTAGAGTCGAATAAGACTTTTCTTGGCCACTCGTTGACATGTGGTATACAACATGCCTGTCTCCTGGGAAAGCCTGTTCAACGATTTACGTGGTGATGCAAGAAATCACTGTTTCACATCTTGAATTGATTGATCAGACATTTTCGTATGTCCTCCATCATGCCTATCCAGAAATGCTCGTATACATTCCGGTTTATTCGCCAATGACAGAATACAAAGTTTGAACAGCAGATCTTGACCTCCAAACTTCTTTGGAAACTCCTTTTGGTACCTCTTTAAGGACTCAGTTTTCTCAATTTTCACAATGAAAACAATGCTCCTCAAATCTGTATGTTGTTAATAAATGAAGAAGTAATTCGGCAGGAGTGAAATGCAAGCACCACATACTGTATAAGCTACAGAAGCACAGAAAGGTGTGCAGCAAGTCTACCTCATAGTGCAGATAACCGTCTCGTAGCGCAGACAACCAGCGGGGCGAAAAGTTGTCGAGACCACTCGGCACAAGGATTTTTCTCATGGCTATCTCTGAGGTTCATATCTCTCTCCCTTCTCATAAGCCAAACTATGTACAGTCCAAACTTAAGTAGGGCCAACCATCTCTTTTAGAAGTTACAGCAATTTTTTCGGGTAAAGAAACAAGTAAATCACCCTGTACATACGGTATGTATTAATAAATACCACAAAACCAAATCCTCAACACAGTTCTTAAAATAAAGTAAGGCAGTGCATCCTTTAAAGGGAAGATGACGCATTGGGCATGGAGTCCTATCTGCAGGCAGCATGTTGTAGATTATTGGGAACTGAACAGTTTGTTATATTCTATAAGATTCAGTATACTTTTGTCTTTAAATCCCAGCTCTATCCTTATAGTAGCCCAGAGGGAGGTCCTGTTTAGTGATTGACAGTTTTCTGAATGTGCACAGTCATACAAAGAAGGCTGTCAATCAATCACTAAAAAGACTGCTTACTGGGCTTCCCAAAACCAATACAAGACTTACTGATTCTTTTCTCACAGACGTATATGTCAATCTGTTTAGGTCTGTACTATTATGTTGGCAGATGAGAGTATTTTTAGTTTTCCTTTAAGATCCAAGAATAAATTCCATCATCTTAATATACCTTGCATTCGTCCTGTATTTTAGATTGACAATTATTACAAATTATTTAGAGAAAAAAAATAGACACATACACATAAATACAACAAAATACTTTTAACTTGTCATCTTGAATACTAGAGACTTTGGAGCTATCCGTTAAACAATGTATGGAGAGATTAAAGTCAATTGTCAAACATATAAAGCACTTCATTAGGAAAAGGGTCATATTTTTATGAACTTGTCTTTTGAAGTCTTCATTATCTTGTTTTAGCCTACAGTTTGATGAAGAAGAAACCTTTAGTAAAAAGGCATCGCTAATTTTAAAAGGGGGAAAGATAAAAAGAACAAGTTCTGACTACATTTTGTGTTGGCTTGTCCTACCTAAGGCTGATTTAACATGTTTGACATTTTCACGTTTTCAGTCTGGATCTTGATGTTCAGACTGGCTGCGGGACTACTGATATGAAGTCTTGTGGCAGTTGAGTATTGGGGTCTGTGCTCGGACCATGAATGTCGTATGCACGCATTTGGTTTTCTATACATAAGTCGATTCTTCTCTCCAGCAATCCTGGACCGCCATTTAAGTTTTCATTACTGGTATGTGTATGCATATTATTCTGCCCATTCATGTGCAGCAAGAAATTTCTTAAGCGCTCTTCCAGCTATGGCCATTAGATGTCATAGTTGTTTTCCTTTCAGTTCATAGACTTAGAATCCTTTCCCTTTAATAGTTGTTCTGTTTAGAACCGCCCCTCCAGGTTTCCCAGGCTTGAACCTTGTAGCCATTTTCTCCCAGATCTCTGAGCTACTCACATGTGTCCTGCTCTCTGCAAAATCGTTGCTTCTGGCAAGCGGATTCCGTTGAGGGTTTAATGCAGTTATGTGTTGTGCTATGTATCTGTGTTAACTAGCCATAATGCAGCCCCCATGATATGTGCAATGTATTTCCAGCTCCTTGTAATGCCTTTGCACTCCATGTTAGACAGATGCACCCCTGTCCAGTTAGTGCAATGCTGGCAACCTAAGTTATCTCTTTTCACTGCATTGTGTCTTGTATTAATCAGCCTCTGTAATAATGCCTGTTACTATTATAATAGCACCCTGTATTATTGCTGTGTTGTTATCTGCCAGTACTGACATACTGCACTGTCTGTTTCTTTATAGTTTTCACCCGATCTCATCCACTATTGTGTTCACCAATCTCCTCCACTATATCATCTGTTATCATCTACCATTGTTGTTCACATCATCTCAATAAATATAGACTTAAGCACCCATACAGTCTTTTTACTGGGAGTGGATGAAGGGTTTAGCCGTATGCTGGAATCCACACAGCGTCATACGTGGAAGAAGGTAGAACACATATAAGAATTTACATCTGTTAGACCAAGCCACTAGTTTGATGAAGTATACGTTTCACTGAAATTTTTGTATTGTAATACCTAAGAGGTGGATGCAAAAAAAAGTTTGCCAGTTTCTACAACCAGTGAAACCCTCTAAGTAATCCAATTATGACACCGGTCTATAGCCCTCTTCTTCCAGACTTCTGAATAAACTTTGGAGACCACGCTATTTTTGACAAAAATACGGTTTATATCTAACACACATATCCTATTAATGCTTGCAAAGCAACCATCAACTCAATGAATTACAATTAAAGTGAAACTTAACTTACTTTTTATACGAAGACAAAACTAATTTGGTTCAGCTATCTGCCTGACTCACTGGTTCTACACATCATTCAAACACTCATGGAGCAATGTGATAACATTCATTTTGATTCCAATATTTATTGGCACTCAAACAGTATTGTAAGCTGTTACTGAGCCATGACCTTACTGTTCATTTGTATTTTTGGAGAAATGTTCTTCTGTTACAAGATGGAGTTTTTACATTCATCCTTTCTTGTTTTGCTTTTAAAAATGCCAAATTTAGTGAGCAATACAAAATTTCTAAGAAACCGATCATTCCTAACTCCATGCACATAATGGTCAATGTGCAATTAGATGGACCAGACCAGGGGTACCTCTCTTGCACCGGTTCCGGAACTGTCAGGGCTGTCACCATTGTTGCCCGGGGGAAAGGTTTCTGACCCAGACCGACCTCTGCACTCAACAGCAGGGGGTGTGCCTTTAATAAATGGCGCTGTGCATGGGAAAGTGAGAGGAGACTTGGCGGGAAGACAGAGAACGCAGCAGGGGAAGGTTGGTGCTCCATCCCTCAAGCATCGTGATAGAGCAGGCCCACGCTATAGATTCCCTGTGTCTAGCGGCACTGAATGTGGACAGCAATCTGCCGTGTGCCCTTTGTCTCCCGTGATCGAGAGTTGCAGGTGGTTGCTGCGTGTGGGCCACCTAAGACAAACCAGGTGACTCATTTAGAACTGTGTAATTCCTCACCATCCTATTACGGCCGAGCTGTATCACTCTCCGTCGGTAAGGCTAGTTTCACACTAGCGCTTTGGAGCGCAGCGACGGCCTGCGCACGGCCGCCGCTAAGCCCCGCCTCCTGCCACGCCTCCGCCGGTAGCTCCGCCTACCGGCGCATGATGCTGCATGCGTCCCCTATCTTTATCACGGGGGGCGCAGGCCGTGCGCAGTATGCGTTTGGCGGCGCATGCGTCCTTTTGACGGTGCGCCGACCTGCGCCAAACGCAACCTGCTGCAGTTTTGTTACGCTCGGCGCACCGTCAAAAAGGCGCATGAGCCGCCAAACGCATACTGCGCACGGCCTGCGCCCCCCGTGATAAAGATAGGGGACGCAGGACGCATGCAGCGTCATGCGCCGGTAGGCGGAGCTACCGGCGGAGGCACGGCAGGGGGCGGGGCCTAGCGGCGGCCGTGCGCAGGCCGTCGCTGCGCTCCAAAGCGCTAGTGTAAAACTAGCCTAACAGACTGCTCTGCATTCCGTATGACGAACCGTGGATCAAGGACCCCGCTTAGGACAATGAGGACCCATCGCCATCACCGGGAACTGGACCCTCAACTTATTCAGGATGACCCCGGAGACATCACCCACTTGCATGGGTGCCACCGTTGGAACCTACCGCTCTGAAGTCAGGAAGCTGGCAGACTGATAAGTTAACCCTTTCATGAACAGTTGCTTTACCTTATTCCTCACCTTGCACCCATACCATGCTAATACCATTTCCCTTAGCCCCCTGCTTAACCCATTATCTCCCTGCATGGTGTATACTTCTGTTAACAAATTTGTTAACCCTTGCTCTGCCTCCTGTCCATCTCTGCATCCTGCTACCTGCTCACAAATTTGTGTAAAGCTGGGATCTGCACATCTCAGCCATAGTTCTGAACTTCAGCTCAAGCGTGACACAAAAGTCTGTGATCTCATAGCCACCGAGTATTTCACAGGCACACTTGAACTGTTACCCACCAGCATAAATAAGCAATTAATTCCCTCAAATTTGAGATTTTCAAATTTCTCACAAAGACAGTTATGAGCAAAACAATCAAGAGGAAGAAACCCCAAAAGCAGCAACAAGCAACCAGCTGGTGAATCATATCTTTATTATATTACTCGTACGTACTAACAAATGATCATAGCTCTGAGTTATTTGCAGTATAATCGTTTGAAGCTATGTTCAGAGCAGAACTTCTCTTAATGTGAAGCTTATCTGCAATCCCTATTTTCAGTGGCTAGTCTTGTCTATAAATACCACTGAGGTGTTGTTAGACTGCTGTATGATTGTGATCACCATGAATGAGACCAGTTCCAATAATGCCAAATATTGCACAGTAAAGGATGTATTACAACATTGTTCATATCTATACCTGCGCTGTTAATAATAAGCAGTAAATCTACTTTATCATTAAGATTGTTCAAGGAAAATATCACAATTACATTCCTGAAAAAAAAAGTCTGACATTTTTTACTTTGGTCTTAATGAGTGGTTAAGTGTGAGGTACCTTATTACTTAAGAAATGCATTCGTCTTCATGAGTGAGGCGAGGCGCAAAGAGGCGCACGAATTTGCAACAAAAGTCACAACTCCAGTCACAACTCGTCATAAGTTAGACGAGCGTGGTGTAATGTGAAGGCTCAGCCAGACAGCCAAAACACACTGATCATAGAGTGAGAACGCAGCTACAGACGAGCTGAGACATTATTAAAAATACCACCAGTCACACACAGTCGCATTCTCACATTTAGCTTAAAATGATCTGCCTGTCTTGCTGAGCGGTCACATAACTGATGTCAGCAATGCAAAAAGATGTAACAGAGTTGGTGTTCGTCGTGAAACATCATTATTTAGTAATATTGGACTGGTGAGGATTACATTACTTCTTTTATTTTTATGTTAGTAAGTGAGAAAAAGATGGTAATTGTCGGGAAGTGTTTTGTTCAATTAGAGGACATTTTTCTGTGTGTCTGTCTTTATTACTTTTTACTTACTGGGATAGCAATGAGGGTGTCTGATAGATGCCTCTCCATTACTAACCCCTGGGCTGGATGTCAGTGAACATATAACAGCTGACATCAACCCCATAACCATTATCCCACTTGCCAATGCACCAAATCAAGTGGGAAAATCCAGTGCCAGATTTGATGCATCTAATGGATGCACAATTTTTTGGGCAGCTGAGGGCTGATATTATTAGTCTGGGAGGGGGCCAATATCCCTGGACTCTTCTCAACCTAATAAGATCAGCCTGCAGTTGTCTGTTTAGCCTTTACTGGTTATTAAAAATAGGGGGCACACCCACATCTTTTTTTGGATGGGTCTCCCTTTTTTAATAACCACTAAAGACTACGCAGACAACTGTGAGCTGATATTAGTATGTTTGGAAGCTTGATGGATATTGGTCCCTTCCCAGAAAAATAAAGCCCCAGCCTCCAGCTGGCTGCTTCCCTCAGCTGGTTGTTAAAAATTGGTGTGACCCCTCTTCATTTTTTTTTAATTTATTTATTTATTACCAAGTAGAGTAAAATACTCACCCAAGGTAACCTTAGTTCACAGCCTCAAGGTGTTCCAGCAGCTGAAAATTTCAGTAGCCTTAAGGTTTCCCTTAAAGTCTCCTTTAAGGTTTCCTGACCACACAGCTGTTGGGAGACCTGGTGGCTGTGAACTCTGGTAAGGTTACCTGAGATCACAGCCACCGTGTCTCTCAGCAGCCCAAGTGCAGGACTAATTAGTGCCGAATGCCGGACTCGCTTTCGTTCATTAGTCCGGCACTTGCAGTGTGCAGCATGAGAACCAGCTGCTATGAACTCAGGTGATCTTATGGTAAGGTTATTTCAATTCACAGCACCACTGCCTTTGCACGGAGCTGGGTGATATGAATTGAGATAACCTTACTGACATCATCTTAATTCACAGCAGCCGGGTCTTCTGGAGCGCAGCGCAACATCTGGCAATTTCTGCAGCTGCAGTGTATGGAGCTGCGTTTATTGAACGCAGCTCCATACACTGGATGTAGCAGAGTTGGGGTTCGTCGCGGGACCTCATTATTATGGATCATCTGTGAACAGGTGAGGATTATTTAGATTTTTTAATGTTTATTTTTATTGTTAAGTTAATATATGGGAAAAAATGATTTTTCAGGGAGAGTTTTGCTGAATCAGAGGATTTTATTTCTGTGTGTGTTTATTTCTTACATTTGACTACAGGGTTAGTAATGGGGGTGTCTGATAAACGCCTCTCCATTACTAACCTGTGAGCTTGATATCATCTGACAAAAATCAGCTGACTTCAACAACAAAACCATTACCCGCTTGCCAATTCACCAGGGCCAGTGGGAAAAGCCAAGGCTAAGCTCCAGAATTGGCGCATCTAATTGATACAGCATTTATGGGGCATTTGAGAGCTGATGCTATTAGTTTGAGAGGGGGTTCATTTCTATGGCCCCTTCCCAGCCTATTAGTTTGAGAGAGGGTTCATTTCCATGGCCCCTTCCCAGCCCGCTGCTGTCTATTTAGCCTTTGCTAGTTATTAAAAATAGGTGGGACCCCACGCCATTTTTTAAAATTATTTACATAAATAATTTAAAACAATGTTGTGTTGTCCCCCATTTTTGATAACCAGCAGCAATGCTAAAGCAGACAGCTGGATGCTGGTATTCTCAGCCTAGCAAGGCTCATGGAAATTTGCTCCTCCCCAGCCTAAAAATATCAGCCTGCAGCTGCCCCAGGAAAGGAGCATCCATTGGATGCATCAATTCTAGTGCTTTGCCCAGCTCTTCCTGCTTGCACTGGTGCGCTGGCAAGTGGGGTAATATTTTGGGGTTGATGTCAGCTTTGTAATAGCAGATCACATTAAGTCCACAATTTAGAACTGGAGAGATATCTATTAGACACCCTCATTACTAACTTAATAAGTAAAAAGTCATGAAGATACACACAGAAAAAAAGTTATTTTATTGAACCAAACACTCCCCGACAATTGCTCTTTTTTTTTCCATTTATTTTCATAAAATTAAAAAACAAAGTTATCCTCACCTGTCAGCAGTTAATCCATATTTCCTTTCACAGAGAAGAAAGTCAAAACTAGATGGCGTTCCATGACGGACCGCTTCAATAGGGACCTGAGGCCAGGTTCAAAGCGGTGCTGCTGCTGCTGCAAGGACTAAGTACAAGTATCATCGTCTCCTCAGCTTCCCGAGACCGGTCCTTGCACGCCGAGTGTAAGTATTTTGTTGTTGTATTCCATTGAGTTGTGTTACCTAATCTGAAATTTTATATTCCACAGGAGTTGGCGAATGAAAAATTTTAATTTTGGGATACTAATGTTTTCCTTTTCTTTTCACAGAACCCATAGCAGCACCGTAGAACCTGGACCGGCATCAGGAGCGGTCCTTCATGCAACACCATCGGACCCATCCAAGCCATCCCACAATGTAGCGGTAACTAGGCCTGCAGCACAGTCTGGAGAACCAGCAGCTGGTCCATCCGGTCTTCCCCTGTCCGAGTCCTCTGCCGCTCCTTTTTTTGGCTCTTCCCGCCAGTGGCAGTGGGGCTCGGACAGGCTAGTCATGCCCGAGTTTTTACATTTGAGCACGGTATTCCAGAATTGTGTCATGATCTGAAGTGATCTGACAGTTTTAAATCACTGGGTGAACTTTTTTTACTTTGGAAAGTTCCAAGGTGTCTTGACTGTCCCCGGTGGTGGTTTTGATATTGCACTTTAGGTTTTGTGCACTTAATCATGTATCAGGTGTTACACCCTTTAAAGGTGTGCTAGAGGTGTGCAATCACTGCCTGTGATATTGTGAGTTTGTGTTCACTCTGTTTTTGGAGAGCCTGGAGGAAGGATGGAGCTGGTGAGGAGTCCTGCGCAGCTTAGCCAGGGGGGATGTGTTTCAGCTATGGTGTCTGGACGAAGGGCTGGCATGGCGTGGTGGAGTCGCAGTGATGGTGTCAGCGGGAAGTGTCTGCATGGGCTGGTGGAGTGGCGACTATGGAGAGTGGCACTCACCATGTGGGACTTGGCCGCTGAGCTGGACTCAAGCATGCTCGACTTCGTGTCAGCAGCTGAACTCATCCTTGGGACTCTGGTTCTAAGCAGCTGCAACTGGTGTTGGACTCTGCTCCAAGGCTGCACTAAGGTGAAGGGTCCTGTTATGGTGATGGATCCAGGTGGAGGAGAAGATGCACTCAGGTGGAGGGCTCTGTTGCTAGGAGCGCACGCAACAGAGCAAAGCTAAGTGGTGTTTCCCCTGTATTGTCTCTTTCCTCATGTGTGTTATTAGTGCAGTGGTGGGATTAGTCTCCGCACTGACCCATTCCCTAGTGAGGGTTTAGGGTCAGGGCGAGCTAGGGCGTTGAGGTACGCGTGCGGCGCCCGGTGCGAAACCGGCATAGGGAACGTTAGGAGTGCAGGGACACTGACTCAGGGGAGCTCAGGAGGTCTCCAATTCCCTTTTCCCTATTTCAGGGCCCACCATTGTTAAAGTTTCCCAGGTTCCCCCTTTATTATTTAAATGCGCCTTACTGGAGGCGGGGTTTCCAGATTTATTGTATAACGTGTAATACCAAAATTCGCCAGGTGGAGGCGGCGTATCCACCTGCATGTTTTATTATTTAAATGCGCCCCACTGGAGGCGGAGTATCCAGGGTCACGTGTGTTATGGGTTCACCTTGCGGCATCATCTGCGTCCTGACACACGTGATCATGACAAATTGCTTCAAGGCGCTGGGTGACAGAGTGGAAACTGGGTTTTCCCATGTCACTCGACGCCTTGACCAACTTGAAGCCGAGCTCCAGAGACCGGCAAGACATTTCTGTAGTGCCATAGAGAAGGGCATGTTGGAAAACCTAACGCCGGAACTCCAGCTTGCTGTGATGCAGGCCTGCAATGCTGCATATGTCAATGCTATGCAGCAGACTCGGTTCATGCAGCCACCACCAGCGACTGCATTTCCAACAATACCACAGCTGACAAGGCTAACCATACCGAGTTCTGCTGCATATCATTGTGTGGCCACCACCATGACCACAGCCGCCCAACACCACTACACCATGCCGGATGCTGAGGACCGCCACTACACCGCGCTGCCGAGTCCTGCTCCTGTGAGGATGTCCACCACCAGGCCGGCCCACCACACAGAGCAGATGCCACATCCTGCTCCTGTGAGGACATCCACCACCACCAGGCTGGCCCACCACACAGAGCAGACGCCGGGTCCTGCTCCTGCGAGGATGTTCACCACCACCAGGCCGGGGCACCACACAGAGCAGATGCTTGGTCCAGTGACCACAACTACCACCAGGCCGTGGACAAGCAGCAAAAGACAGCGGAGCCACCGGACTTAAAAAAACTAAAAGGAGAACTGTTCATCTGTCTCCACCATCACCTCCTCCGCCATCACCTCCCACTTTGTCTTTCCCTTCCCATGTTTCACCTGCAAATGTGTTCACCTCCAGTATCCCTAATCTTCCATCCAGCTTACTTGACCCCTCCCCTTCTCCCAACCCAACACAATCTCCACCATTCTAATCCCCCTTGGATTGGAACCTAGTTAATTAATGAAAATAAATGTTCTTTTTTTTTCCCCAAGCAATGACTGGTCTTTGACTCTTTCGTCGCCGGCAACATACTGTGCGCAGTATACACAAAAGGTTTTCGACACCTCATATCTCCATGTCAGATATAATGTACAATGTACTAATACTTTTCTTTGTTTGCTCTTACAGCTTTCTGTGTCTTTCATGGAGCTATTAGGTGTCCAAAACAGCACAAAGAGAAGAGAAAATCCTCTTTTAAAAAAACAAAGGTCAGGGGTCAGATCACCTTGCAGCATCCTGAGGACAATAGTTTGAACACACGGCCAGGTGACCAAAGATATGAGGTGTATTATCTACATCCAGACTGTATTTGTGAACTGATGATCACCTATGTAATTTTTTTTTTTAAATAAATAGGTGATCAACATTTCACATGTGGAGGTTACTTTCACCAGGTGTTATGAAACATAAAATGGACATTTTGAATTAAAAAATTGTGTTTTTATTGTCTGCAACATTAAAAATACTACGGTACTAGGTGTTTTATTAACAGCACAGGAAAGTAATTAACAACTAAGCACAGGAAATTATAATATTACAATTACTTCAAATTACATAAACACTAAACCATTTGATCTTGCCATGACAAACGGCCAACATCGGAAACAAAATAGGCCGCAAATCTATCCCTCATTTGTCCAGTTTCCACTGTTGTCCTCAGAGGGTGTTGCTGGTAATCTGGCAAAGGGTTAGAAACAGGTTCATCAAGTTCAACGTTGGGTCGCTTTTTAGCCATTATGTAGTTGTGGAGAACCACACACGCCTTGACCACCTCATCCACTGTCTTAATTTTAAGATTAATTGATGTTTGCAAAATGCGCCATTTTGAGACCAGGATACCAAAGGCGCACGCCACAGTTCTTCGTGCCCTGGTCAGTTTGTAGTTAAAAATCCTTTTAGTATGGTCCAAGTCCCGACTGGAGTATGGTGTAAGGAGGTTGGCACACATCTGAAAGGCCTCATTCCCCACCACAACAAATGGCATTGCAGGTCTTCAGTGTTGGGAAGAGGTGGCTGTGGGAAATTGAAATTATTCCGATATAAGCGTTGGCCCATGTCCGACTCTTTAAATGTTCTTGAATCATTAGCACATCCAAATGATCCGATGTCCACGGCCACAAAGTTGCAGTCCGCACCTGCAATGGCCATGAACACTGTTGAAAAATATTTTTTGTAATTGAAGTACTCAGATCCAGTTCTGGCCGATTTGGTAATCCGGATATTTTTGCCATCCACAGCTCCAATACAGTTGGGAAAATCACAAAGTTCCTGGAATTTTGCAGCTTTGGCCTTCCATAATTCCGTGGTGGGTAGGGGTAAAAATTCCTCCCAAAGAACGTCCCTCAAAACCCGGCAGGTGTCTGCAACAATCCCAGAAAGTGTTGAAATTCCAATCTGGAACGGAAAATGGAGCGATGTTAAGGTCTCTCCGGTAGCCAGAAATCTTATAAACGGAGAAAGAAAAAGAAAAAAAAAGTACATTGCGGAGCAATAATAATTATGAGAGGCGTTTAGTTTGAAATATTACGTACCTTAGTGTCACCAGCAGACGCTCCTCAGCAGAAATCGCTCTCCGGAGCTGGGTGTCCTGCCTGGTAATGGCTCCTTCAACACGTCGAAGCAAATAACGGAAACTGTCTTGACACATCCTTGTATAGTCGTAATATTTGTCCGGGTTGTCATTTAGCTCGGTGAATAAAGAGTGGTAGGCTCCACGGCGCTCCCGGACTTCCACAATAGGGTGTCGCCAAAATGCCCACGTCGTCTTCTCCCTCTTTCTCTCTTCCATTCTTCATCGCAAGCAATAACAAAAGCAAGAAACAAGCAGAGATCCAAATCCAGATTGCGGTGCAAACTGTCCATTTGAAGATCCATCTTGACGCAGGATACAGGAACAAAATGGGAGGATTTCATCTCTGCAGAAATCCCATGAGACACGCCCACTTACAACACCCATTGGTCGTGTTGTTATCATGGTATTTCATGTGGAATTTTTTTTTCCTTTTCGAACGTATGCGCATAGAAACACAAACGCATACAAACGCATGTAAACGCTGCGCTTTTAGGCACATGCGTTAAGCGCATGCATCGGGAAAAAGGGTGCGTTATCATGCGTTTTTTCAAGCGTTTTGAGGTGCGCATGAAGCGCTGCGCCCTCAGACGCTAATGGGAAACCGGCCATATACTGGTTTAGAATAGGAGAAAATACAATGCTTAATTTTATTGCCATACCTTAAGGCTGAGTTCTCACTATGAGTATTTTGCATATTTCTGATGCTGCAGATTTTTGCAGCATTTGTACAATTAGCTAGATTAGATTACATATGTTTCTACATTTCAAGTTTCTTATTTGCATACTTTTTTTCTGATTTTCAGCTGCGGTTTTAGTCTCATTTTGAAATGTCATGTTTTAAACGAAACTGCCTTGTTTTGGAAACTTCCTTTAACTTACATTTGTTAAAATGTTATTGATCAAGTTATGCAGAGTACATGTGTTTTTAGTGCATTTTCACTGCGGAAACGCACTAAAAACTCATAGTTCAACGAGTTCAGGTTTAAGTCTATGGCCGGGGTCACACTAACCGACGCAAAATACGGTCCGTAGTTTACATGCGTAATACGGATGAATGGCCCCTAAACAGTGCTCCGTATGTCATCCGTAAGCAAGGTGTGGTCGCGTATTTTGCACATGTCTGCATCCGTATGTAATCCGTATGGCATCCGTATGGCGAGATTTTCTCGCAGGCTTGCAAAATGGACATATAATGAAGCCCTATGACAGGTTTTATAACACAAACCAAAGAATAGATATAGACACATAGAATGCATATATATATATATATATATATATATATATATATATATATATATATATATATACACTCACTGGCCACTTTATTAGGTACACCATGCTAGTAAGGGGTTGGACCCCCTTTTGCCTTCAGAACTGCCTCAATTCTTCGTGGCAGAGATTCAACAAGGTGCTGGAAGCATTCCTCAGAGATTTTGGACCATATTGACATGATGGCATCACACAGTTGGCGCAGATTTGTCGGCTGCACATCCCTGATGCGAATCTCCCGTTCCACCACATCCCAAAGATGCTCTATTGGATTGAGATCTGGTGACTGAGGAGGCCATTTGAGTACAGTAAACTCATTGTCATGTTCAAGAAACCAATCTGAGATGATTCGAGCTTTATGACATGGCGCATTATCCTGCTGAAAGTAGCCATCAGATGTTGGGTACATTGTGGTCATAAAGGGATGGACATGGTCAGCAACAATACTCAGGTAGGCTGTGGCGTTGCAACGATGCTCAATTGGTACCAAGGGGCCCAAAGAGTGCCCAGAAAAAATTCCCCACACCATGACACCACCACCACCAGCCTGAACCGTTGATACAAGGCAGGATGGATCCATGCTTTCATGTTGTTTACGCCAAATTCTGACCCTACCATCCAAATGTCGCAGCAGAAATCGAGACTCATCAGACCAGGCAACGTTTTTCCAATCTTCTACTGTCCAATTTCGATGAGCTTGTGCAAATTGTAGCCTCAGTTTCCTGTTCTTAGCTGAGAGGAGTGGTACCCAGTGTGGTCTTCTGCTGCTGTAGCCCATCTGCCTCAAAGTTCGACGCACTGTGCGTTCAGAGATGCTCTTCTGCCTACCTTGGTTGTAACGGGTGGCAATTTGAGTCACTGTTGCCTTTCTATCAGCTCGAACCAGTCTGCCCATTCTCCTCTGACCTCTGGCATCAACATGGCATTTCCGGCCACAGAACTGCCGCTCACTGGATTTTTTTTCTTTTTCGGACCATTCTCTGTAAACCCTAGAGATGGTTGTGCGTGAAAATCCCAGTAGATCAGCAGTTTCTGAAATTCTCAGACCAGCCCTTCTGGCACCAACAATCATGCCACGTTCAAAGGCACTCAAATCACCTTTCTTCCCCATACTGATGCTCGGTTTGAACTGCAGGAGATTGTCTTGACCATGTCTACATGCCTAAATGCACTGAGTTGCCGCCATGTGATTGGCTGATTAGAAATTAAGTCTTAACACACAGTTGGACAGGTGTACCTAATAAAGTGGCCAGTGAGTGTATATATATTTATTTATTATGTATGTATTCTATGTGTCTATATCTATTCTTTGGTTTCTTTATTAAACCTGTCAGTGTGAGTTTACTGTATAGCGCACTGAATTGCCGCCTTTGCTAAAAGACACCGGGTGCGTATTTCTCGCAAGTCACATGTGTGGTCCGTGTGTAATCCGTATTTTTTGCGCACCCATAGACTTGCATTGGCGTACTACGGCCGTAGTACGCTGACAATAGCAGCATGCTGCGATTGGCACGGACTGTAGAATACGGATGAGAAATATACGGCTGGTGCGAGGGACCCCATAGAGAATCATTGGTCCGTGTCTAATGCGTGCTTTTAGCGCCTCTCACTCAGCCGTATTCCTCGCCAGTGTGACCCCGGCCTATGGGAAAAATCTGCAAATAAAATGCAAGTGAAATTGACATTTTGTGGGTTACTTATTTACACCATAGGTTTGCTCACGATGCATAAAAATAAAAGAAAGTACAGTGGGTATTATATTTCTTTAAATCCAATACATTGATCTGAAACTGCAAGATGTTCCATTCACCCGTACTGATAACATGGTCATCTGCATGATACCGTAAGCAGGTAAAAAAGCAGAAAACGTCTTAAGGGTATAACATCTTAGACAGGGTTGGACTGGGCCACCGGAGAACCAGAGGATTCTCCGGTGGGCCCAGGCACTGACACCTGCTGGCATATAAGGCCAGCTGCCTAGGGCCCCTGATGCTCCAGGGGCCCCCAGCCAGTGATGTGTCACTAATAGCGGTACCCCACGCAGCTGCTATGGGGCCCCCGGTGCCAGCAGAGCAGCAGCGGGTGACAAGAAGCCAAAGCCTGTTCCCGCTTCAAAAGTGAAGTGAATATTCACGCTTCCCCATGCCCCCCATGGGCGTGGAGAGGCATGAATATTAAGCGGGCAGTGTTTGCCGCCAGCTGTGGCTAATACTGCCCACTATAAGGGCCTGGAGACCATGGCCCCTGCTCCCCCCCCAAGAGCCCCCAGCCCACGCAGCCGCTATGGGGTCAAAAGACAGGGGGACCTGGCGTCGGCGCGGCCCCCCAGTGCGCACCACAATAATGGAAGAGAGCGTCACATGACGCTCCCTCTCCCATGATTCCACTCTTCCTCTAACAGACAGCGGGTGCGCGATGACGTCACTTCATCTCATCCCCGCTGCCTGCCGGGCTGACTGCAGTGCAGCTCCTGACATCGGAGCAGAGCCGTCGCCGGAATCAGTTGTGGGAGTGAGGAGGAGAGTGAGCATAGTGTTACTATATATATATATATATATATATATATATATATATAGTGTGAGTCCTGGAAGCATGATAGCCTGTATGATGGGGGGCAGCATGATACCCCGTATGAGGGGGCAGTATGATACCCTGTATGAGGGGGGCAGCATGATACCCCATATGAGAGGGGCAGTATGATACCCTGTATGAGGGGAGGTAACCGTATGAGGGGGGGCAACATGATACCCTGTATGAGGGGAGGCAGTATTATACCCTATATGAGGGGGCAGCATGATACCCCATATGAGGGGGGCAGCATGATTAGATATTAGAAAAAAACTTTTTGACAGTTAGAGTGATCAATGAGTGGAACAGGCTGCCACGAGAGGTGGTGAGTTCTCCTTCAATAGAAGTCTTCAAACAGAGGCTGGACAGACATCTGTCTGGGATGATTTAGTGAATCCTGCTTTGAGCAGGGGGATGGACCAGATGGCCCAGGAGGTCCCTTCCAACTCTACGATTCTATGATTCTATGATACCCATATGAGGGGGCAGCATGATACCCATATGAGGGGGCAGTATGATACCCCATGAGGGGGACAGCATGATACCCTATGAGGGCGCTGCATTATATTCTTTGTGGGGGGCTGTATTATACCATATGAAGGAGGCTGCATTATACCCTATGAGAGGCTACATTATACCCTACGATGGGGCTACATTATATTCTATGAGGGTGCTGCATTATACTCTATGGGGGCTACATAATGTCCTATGGGGGGCTGCATTATACTCTATGATGCTGGTTGCATTGTATTCTATGGGAGCTACATTATATTCTATGAGGAGGGCTACATTATACTATATGAGGTCTGCATTATTTTCTGTGAGGGGGCTACATTATACTATATGATGGGGCTGCATTGAACCATATGAGGGGGCTACATTTTATTCTATGAGTTGGCTACTTTATATTCTATGAGGAGGGTTACCCCAACTCCTGCTACATAATTAAGATGTGTACTACCTTATATTATGCCCTGATATTAGCGCGTTTTACCGCACAATTGGTGGTCTTGTATTTATTTCTATGTAGCTACATAGTGGGCCCCAAAAATGATTATCTCTGGTGGGCCCAAGGTACTCCAGTCCGACGCCGATTTTAGAGTCAAAATATTTGTAGATGTTGCAAATATTTTTTATTTATAAACCCTTCTCTGGAGGTGGCCATATTGGAGCCACACCTTTCCTTCCTGTATTTACAGCAGGAAGTCTGCGCCATATGACATGAGAAAAGAATATGATTAGATTAACAGAATAAACAAGCCAAGCCAGAAATAGGAGAAAACCACTTTAGGCAAATAGACCTGTAAGAGTTGTAATGCACCACCAAAAAAGCATTTATGGAATTAAAGAAAAGGGTAGTAACAATGATTTAAATAATTAGAGAAAAAAATGTGTAAAAAACCAAACAAATCAGGTCTGCAAAGGGACAATAACTGGGCCTGAGCAAAATCCTTAAGAATTTTTTAAGAAGGATTTCTCAAGAATATCCTAATGATAAGAGATTGGTCCTAGAAGATGGATCTGATATGCTTATATGAGGAGGCAATTTCCAGACTGGACCAGGGAAACACAGTGGCTGTCCTCTATCAGGACTTTCAAAAGGCATTTGATACAGTGCTGCATAAAAGGAAGGTACATAAAATGACAGCAACGGGACAAGGGAAAAAAGGTGTAATTGAGTTAACAACTGACTCAGTGGATTATAATGGAACACACTCAGATTGAGTCCCAGTTAAAGCACCACGCCAATATTTCTTTTTATTTCACCCCCAGGGTGGTATCACAAATGTCTGTTCCCTACCTGTAGTAATATATGCACTTGATTTATGTTTACCTTCAAACTTAAAAAGGTATGAAACAGAATTCTCGCAGATTATAGTCCCACAAATTATGGTGCACAGTCCATCTGCTGTTGACCAGGGAGTGATAAAGGCAGGGAGAGCTGTAGCATCACATATTTGTGGAGCCTGTATTATCATCAGCTGTGCATGTGTTATCAGTCATTGGAATCCTGATGATACTGAGAGGTGGCCAGTGTGAAAGATGCAAGATTTCTTTTACTCAGAAATAAAGATTTTGATATAAAAATACTGGCAATTAAAAAAAAAATATTTAAAAAAAAAACAATAACTGATTTTCCTATGATACACTCTGTTATAAAAAAAGGAACTAGAGAAAGAGCGAGTGAGAGAGCGAGCAAGAGAGAAAAAGAGAGAGCAAGAGCGCAAAAGAGAATGAGAGGAAAAAACGGAAACAGAAAAAAGAGAGATTGAGAGAAAGAGCGAAAGAAAGATTGATTGCTGAGCAATTGGGAGAAGTAGGTGCTGACACTACTCAACTTTAATGTTAGCTGGCTTGCTATACATGTTCCTCAGAAAAAACATCAGGCGGCAGATCCCATCCCCTTCCTCTAACCAGCTTACTAGCACACTGACCTGTAGAAATGCAATCCCGCTGCCTTCCCCCAATAGCATGACATTTTTTTCTTTGTGCTAAACCTATAGATCTTTGCACAGTATAGATGCATTTGACTTCACAAATGCCTCCTCCTGAGAATGTCCTAACAGTGGTCAATGACAAGACAAAAGCATTGACACTGACTAGCACGAGATGCTTGTATGAGATGCCTGAACAGCCAGCAAAGTCCCCCCAATGCTGCCGGTCCTGGAGAAGCTGCTATAGATAGTGGTAGACATCTAGCAAAACCTGACATTTGGGAGATTATCTTTCCCAGTCATTAAGGGCCTGTCATACTATATCGCTAGCAATATCGCTATAACGTCACTGGTTTTTGTGATGTTATAGCGATATCACTATGTCTGATACTTATCTCCGACGGCTCCCCTGCTGGTTATCGCTGTTTGCGCGAGAACGTACTGGGCCGTTTCTCATCGTCAGCTTCCTGCTGTGGAGACGAGCGACGCGTGGATGCGGGCGGGAGGACGTCAGGATCGCCTCGTCTGACAGGTAAGTAGCGACCCCCGACTCCAGCGATGTCGCTGGTCAGATCTGCCTGTGTGGCAGCTCACTAGCGACCACTTAGCGATGTACCAGCGATCCTGATCGCATCATATCGCTGGTCGGGATCGCTGGTACATCGCTAAGTGTGACAGTACCTTTAGTCTAGAGATCAAAATTTAGCCTTAGACAATTCTGACCTTGACAGTTTTCAACACGTCAGCTTCAAGAACTGACTGTTCGCTTTCTAACAAGATAATCAATGTTCTTCACTCCACCTGTCAGAAGTTTTAAGGTTACAGCTGGTCATACATGTGCATAAATCCAAATTCTCAGGCCAACATAAAAGGACCTTACCCAAAATGTCAAATTTAATACTAAGCTAACATTCAGTCATTACCATCAATACCTTACTGATCTGTTGCAAATCCTTGTTTAATTATACATACATGGTAGACAAAAATAGATCATGAAAAGGCTTTTTGACGGGCATGTCGCCTAGAAAGACAGAGGGGTGAAGATGGTGCTGCTGCCAGCCACATAAAGGGAAAATGACCAATCAGCCTTCTTACTCCCATCCACCAGTGTTTAAATTATCTGTGTCACCATGACAACCAACATAAATATAAGGACAGAATCCTTACAATTCATCACTCCTCTTAGCAAAACTACTGTTATATCAGTGCATTTTTTCCACTTCATAATAGACATATGTAATATTTATACACTATGGAAGATTAGCTGTGCATCCGAAGGCAAAATGGGGTCAATGGAGATTGAGATAGTGATATAGAAGTTCTGCTCAAGCATAGCTTCTCTGGTTCTTTATTTTTGTTGAGTAAAATAACTTCAAATACCTTACACTAAAACACAAAATTATCCCCTGCTTGGTTAAGCATTAATAAAACTTCAGCTTACTTGACTATTCTATACAATTGGCCAACAAACACCCAAAAAGAAAACACAATGTCATGTGTTACCTCACATCAGTGGATCTGACTGGAATCCAGTAGTACTAGAGGCATCAACAGCCCATCACTTGGATTATCTGATGGCTACAGAGACAACTGTGGCGCCCCCAGGAGTATGGGCGCCACACTGGCATTGCCTTCCTCCTGAGAGGGTGATGTCAGACTTGGAAGCAATGAAGGGTCTCTCTAGCAGTTAATCAATACACACAACACAGTTCCCATTCCAGGCCAGCAGAGGGAGCTCTGAACCAAAACTAGGGGAAGAGCTTCTCTCTGGGGGCCGGGAAGGGGAAACAGTCAGTTCTGTGAGGAGGGCGAAGTGTGTGGACGTGAGGAGAAGAGCTGGGGGATTGAGCAGAGAGTTGAGGCTCACTCCCAGCTGGAGCGCATGATCTGGAGGCTGGTCTCCAAGGTTGTATGGATACTGACGGTCCTGCAACAGAAACCAGAGGAATAGGAAGCTGTAAATGCTCTATTCCCATCTAAGACTCGGAGGCACAACAGCGACGTGTGAGCCAAAGGAGATAGAAGGCTACAGATGTCTGCCATACGAGGGAGTTCTAAAGAGAATAAGCAAGTGGAACTTCAGTGTAACACCGTACTGCAAGTACCTAAAAATAAGCACTAGAGAGGAGACCACACAACCCATCTGACAGAGAGTTTCCTAAGTTGCTCCCAGGCTAATCTGCTCCTGTGCCATCTGTAATCTGGACCCCGAACTGCACTTACAAAGTAAAGGTAAAGAAACTACATTCCGCTGGGTCCTTGCCTTCTTTCTGCAACTTCTCCAGCACTGCTACATCTCTGTGCCAGACACTGCACCCTCTTCCTCAACCCCCATTCTCTTCATCTACTCTGCCCTGGGACTGCGGCCCTACCAGTGGAGGGCTATAACATCACTGCTGCACCCCACCATCTGTCCCAGAGGATCTGTCTGCAGCGTCGGCTTAACACCTCCCTTGCCGAACACCACAGGTGGCGTCACGAATCACTCATAAACTTTATTCCACCACTCAAACCCTTTTACATGGGTGCCCAGGGCCACGGACCGGGTCACCGCTGCTGTGACACCTCCCTCTGTGGGACCGGCCCGATACCGAGTAACCCACAGCCCTGGGAGGGCGACCCACAACCATGCCAGGAAGGTAAAGACAGGACCCATTACCAAGCCAGTCTATCATTCCATAATATTCCAGACCTAAAATAGGAGTTACGAAGGCCCTTAAAAAACTATACTTTTCTAGAAATATCCAATTTTCCTGGAACAGCTAGGATCAGTTGAGTTGGCTATGCTGAATGGCACGTGGCTCAACAGAGCAGAAGATATGACTAGGCATCTTGGAGTGGCAGGTCAATATACATAGTCAGCAACCCATGGTACAGCAGACAAAGTATGCAATGAGAGCCTTGGAACAGCCAAGCTGAGTCGGCAGGCACCTTGAAGTAGCAAAACCAAGAAGACAGACCACCTTGGAACAGCAGAGCTGAGATGGCAGGCAGGCACATTGAACTAGCAGAGTTGAGTGTGTTCACAGAACCTTGAAACAGCAGAGCCGAGTGTCTAGAAAGCTCCCTGGAGCAGCAGAGCTGAGATGGCACACTGGTACTTTAATATAACAAAACCAAGTGTGCAGAAATGTTTGTCAGGAGGCACACTTTGCATAACTGCAGAAGAGTTAAAATATAGCAGAACTGGATTATTTAAAATGCTTGCTACAATAGCGAACACGATATCTGTGTGTGCTGCCACCTGGATACTTAGGTGGAGTGCAGCCGCCTGAGCAGGTCTTAAAACAGTTAGGGAAATTACGCCATGGGTGCGCTCCAAATAACCATGGTAACCCAATGCATACAAGTAGAATTTTTTGAGTTATGAGCCACTTCTCCTGCATTTACCATCCACTCTGAAAAAAACAGCTCCAACCCCTGTTATTCAACAAATAAAGAATAAACTGCTTGCACAAAAAGTTGTAGCATAACTCAATACCCATGCCAAATAACCAGGGCACAAAAACTGATATATATCAATAAACACAAAAGAGATCCAGTATACAGTGCCAATAAAATGTATCCTTTATTTGAACTCATTTGAACAACAAAGGGACGAAACGCCGTTGGGGCACTTGGGGACACCACATATAGGAGACCATCACTCATGTAAGTGCTTTTAATTTCTTTGATAAAAGCCTGATTTGGACATGGCTGGCTCTAGGAATAGGAAAATATGCAGGCTATAGGGAAGGACTTTACATGGGCACTGTTTACACAAGTCTTAGGACTGTTAATGTTGGCTATTTCCCCTATTATTGACAAGTAGTGACCTTACTAATTGATAAGGAATTTTGAGTATGATTATCTTTGTGAACTACTCAGAGTTCAAATAAAGGATACATTTTATTGTCACTGAATACTGGATCTCTTGTGTTTATTGCACATAAAGTTATCAGGTTGGACTCCCATTTTAACTTTATGGAGATAGCAATAAGAGGAAAATTGAGGAACAGTGTGAGAAACAGATAGGCGTAAGCACACCATGATGGTGCTAAGTTTTCTAACAAGTCTTTCACATCACCCACAGAGCTGTATTCACAGCTACACTGCTCAGTACTGTTCCATAATTTCTTTCATGTCTATGTTGCCTCTGTCTGTGTGCTAAGTAGTGAAGATAGTAAAAGTCTACCCAAGCCCATTTTACTCACACGGGGAGCAGGCAACACTTCACATAACAGAAAACCATACTGATCTAACAGTGGATACACCGCATAACAATCAAGAAGTGCTTACAAATATAGAATAGTTTTAAAGCACTTTATTTAGGAATAAAAAGGAGCCTCAAACCTTTGTGTTCTGTGGTTTGAGGAACTTTTTTAATCCTAATATTATTGTTCATGACTGGGTGATTTATTTTAATTCGAGTTGAAATAAAGTGTTTTAAAATTATTCTATATTTGTAAGCACTTCTTGATCGTTATGCGGTGTATCTACTGTTAGTCAGTATGGTTTTCTAAGTAGGAAAGAGCAGTAACCTCTTTCTGTGTGCTGTGTTCTTTATGGGAAAGATCAGAGCAGCTAGTCTCCTACCACCAGCTCAGAGTCCATTGCAAATTATGAGAAAAAGCCTGCAGAGTCGTAAATTGGTTAAAAATGCACGATACAAGTCATTTAATGACAATAAATAAATAGTTTTATTCTTCATGTACACACACAGTGCAGCTTATACTGAAAGATTACTTGAAAGAATAGCTATTTTTTACAATATGTCCCCCACAGTCAATACTGGTGTCCATCCACCCTGTATGTCTGCTTGCAGGCACTCTAGCTCTGGTGTGTTCGGGCTGTCCATGAAGTTTATAACGTAACAGCCCTAAAATTAAAAAATCATATTTTTCCACAAAAATGATCTTTCACCCCCAATTTTTATTTTCCTAAGTGAAACAGGACCCCAAAAGTTATTGTGCAATTTGTCACGAGCACTGTTTTGGACGCATGGTAGAGCTCGGAAGAGAAGGAACGCTGTTTGAGTTTTTCAACGCAAAATTGGCTGGAATTGAGATAGGACACATGTCGCGTTTGGAGAGCCTTTTATTTGTCTGAACAGTGGAAACCCCCCACAAGTGACCCCATTTTAGAAACTAGACCCCCCAAGGAACTTATATAGGTGTGTGGTGAGGGAAATAAATGGTTAATCTTTCAACATAAATTACAAAAATCTTGGCACTAGAGGTCCCTTTTCTGAAGCCCTACGCTGTACAGGTATATTTATCTTCCTTCAACCTATTCCTTGTCTCCCTCTTGTATTTCACTGGTTGATAGGCCATTTATTTTGCAGCTGCCTGTTCTAATTTTGAACGGCTCAGTCCGCATACGCTTTCCAGACGCCAGCCATTTAACATTTCCACTGGCCATCCAGGTATTCCATCTTAGACCTTTTTTTCAGACTATATGACCACACATAGTTGGTTCTGTGCTGCTATATGACTGCCATATACATTGTGTCACATCTATTGCATTTAATTAGAACCTCCATTTTGCTTTTAGACTCTCTACTTTGTCCTTATTTTGGCTACCATTGCAAGGATTTATTTATTTCATGTATTGGTGTACTTCTATTCCTAGCCATCTTGGAAGCACTAGATTGCACATGTATGAGATATCGCTATACCTGTATCCATCAAAGCACAAGGGCGCACCATACTATTACAAGTTATTATCTGTTGTAATTCCTTCTATGCTCAACAATACTCACTTATAGGATCCCTCTTCCTTAACGACCAGCACAGCACTTTTGGAGTTACCATCGCCTGACTCAGCAAAGCACCCCTGGATAGTACCTCTATTAGCCATCTCTCTCTCCTTTGAATTTTTGATGAAGCTGGAACATATATTTTTGTCATGTCTTTTGTTAGTATGTATTTTTGTGATGATGCGGACAGCAATTAACGCCTTGTTTTTGTTCTTTTTTTGTATGTATATTTCAGTAAACGAGATTTTTCTGATGAAGGTCCTATGCTGGACCGAAAACGTTTAAACCTTTCTGTCTGGATGCACAAAATAAAAGTGTCTGAATATTTCACATATTGAGTGCCAAGATTTTTGTCATTTTTGATTGATGGGTTGGATACCCGACTTGAGCACCAACAACCAAACTATTCCTGAGTGCCGTGCTCTCTTTATAGGATTGTAATCTTTCAACATAACCTAGAGTCGATGTTTTGTCAAGCAGCGCACTAAAAGTCCATGAATTAGTTCCATGAAAAGTCTGATAGCCTTGGCGGTCGCAGAGTTGACCTTTGGACGTGCAGCAAGCTGACTACGGATCTTACATCCTTTTATTCTCTCCTGGAAAGGGTGAGTGAATTTCTTTTATTCTCTCTCAATTTTAACCCAGATAAAACCCTATAGCGCTTTTTTGTGTTCCTATAGTTTAAATACATAGGTGTGTGGTGAGCACTTTGAACCCCCAAGTGCTTCACAGAAATTTATAATGCCTGGGTGTGAAAATAAAAAATATCATATTTTTCAACAAACATGATTTTTAGTCCCCAATTTTTTATTCTCTCAAGGGTAACAGGAGAAATTGGACCCCAAAAGTTGTTGTCCAATTTGTCCTGAGTAGGCTGATACCCCATATGTGGGAGAAAACTACTGTATGGGCATGTAGGGGCTCGGAAGGGAAGTAGTGATATTTTGGAATGGAGACTTTGATGGAATTATCTGCGGGTGCCATGTCGGGTTTGGAGAGCCCCTGATGTGCCTAAACAGTGGGAACCCCCCACAGGTGACCCCATTTTGGAAACTATACCCACCAAGGAACTTATCTAGATGTGTGGAGAGCACTTGGAGCCCCTAAGTTCGTCACAGAGGTTTATAGAGCCATAAAAACAAAAAAATCATATTTTTTTCCACAAAAATGATATTTTTGCCCCCAATTTTTTATTTTTCCAAGCTTATCAGGAGAAACTGGACCCCAATAGTTGTTGTGTAATTTGTCCTGAGTAGGCTGATACCCCATATGTGGGGGTAAACCACTGTTTGGGCGCATGACAGAGCTTGGAAGGGAAGGAGCACCATTTGACTTTTTCAACGCAGAATTGGCTGGAATTGAGATCAGACTCCATGTCATGTTTGGAGAGCCCCTGATGCGCCTGAAGAGTGGAAACCCCCCAATTCTAACTCTAACCCTCACCCCAACACACCCCTAACCCTAATCCCAACCCTAACCCTAACTTTATCCCCAACCCTAACTTTATCCCCAACCCTAACCCTAACTTTAGCCCCGACCCTAACCCTAACTTTAGCCCTAACCCTAACCCTAACTTTAGCCCTAACCCTAACCCTAGACCCAACCCTAACCCTAACTTTAGCCCCAACCCTAACCCTAGCTTTAGCCCCAACCCTAACCTTAGCCTCTACCCTAACCCTAGCCCCAACCCTAACCATAACTCTAATGGGAAAATGGAAATAAATACTTTTTTTATTTTATTATTTTTCCCTAACTAAGGCGGTGATAAAGGGGGTTTTATTTACTATTTATAGTGGGTTTTTATGTTTGGCATTTGTCACATGCTAAAAGATGCTTTTATTGCAAAAAATAGTTTTTGCATCACCACATTTTGAAAGCTATAATTTTTCCATATTTTGGCCCACAGAGTCATGTGAGGTCTCATTTTTTTGCGGGACAAGTTGATGTTTTTATTGGTACCATTTTTGGGGCACATGGCAAAAAATTTCTTTTGGGGGGGGGGCATTTGTACCGTTCCGCATGTGGTAAAATTCATAAAGCCATTTTATTCTTCGGATTTGTACGATGACAGCGATACCTCATTTATATCATTTTTTTATGTTTTGGCACTTTTATACAATAAAAACTTAAAAACTAATTTTTATAAAAAATAAATGTTTTGCATCGCTTCATTCTGTGAGCTATAACTTTTTAATTTTTTCGCTGATTATGCTGTATGGTGGCTCGTTTTTTGTGGGACAAGATGACAATTTCAGCGGTACCATGTTTATTTTTATCCGTCTTTTTGATTGCGTGTTATTGCACTTTTTGTTTCTGCGGTATGATGCTAAAGCATTGTTTTTTGCCTTGTTTTTTTTTTTTAGTGTTTCACTAAAGTGGTTAACTAGTGGGACAGTTTTATACGGCTAGTCGTTATGGATGCGGCGATACTAAAGATGTGTACTTTTATTGTTTTTTTTATTTACATAAATAAATGAATTTATTAGGGAATTTTTTTTCTTTATTTAGGAATTTTGTTAAAATTTTTATACATGTTAATTTTTTTTTTTTTTACTTTTTACATTGTCCCAGGGTGGGACAAACACTGAGAAGCCACCTCCCTGCAGGACCCGAAAGGACCATGCGGCCATCTTGTTTCCAGATGCCTGCAGGGAGGAGGCCCTTGGAACAACGCAATCACATCGCGTTGTTCTGAGGGTTTCAGGGAAGCACGCAGGGAGCCCCCTCCCTGCGTGATTCTTCCCTATGCCACCGGAACATTGTGATCATGTTAGATCATCAAACAGGCAATCCCTGCATGTATTCAGGCTGTCTAGCAGCAACAAATCATTCAGCCATGGGGACTCTGATGTAATATCCGAGCACGCCCAAAATACTCGGAGAACACCCGAGCATGCTCGGAAATCTCGAGTAACTAGCACGTTCGCTCATCACTAGTCCTGATGTTTGCCAAACATTCAAAGGGAGGCAAAACCAAATGCATAAACAAAGCCTTGAGTGGGGCCAAAAAGCATTCCAAACATCTCAATTTAGCGGCAAACCAGGAAAACTAGCATCAACTGACCCAGAGTACAATTAGTATAATTGTGCAGAATTGATGCATGGGATAGGGCCTGGGATAGGGCCTGGGACAGGGCTTGGACCAGCATTTCTAGCTGAAACATTGTCTAGTAACAGATATATGAGTGACAGGTGTAGTCCTGGTGCTCTGAGAGAGCTGCCAAATTCAGGCAACACACATGAAAGAGACCCAACTTGAAGTCCAAAAATTTCCAAAAATTAGGGGCAAACACTAGGAAAAGTGTCATCAATTGACCCACAGTAGAAATTTGATAGTGGCACAGCAGCAGTCAGCCATGGACCATGTATGAGATATCAGGACCTGGACCAGCATTTACAACTTTGAATTTAAGTATCAATTAAAATGAGATGGTTGATGGACCTGTGTAAGCCTGCTGTGCTGGAAGCCCTGATACCTCATGGAAGAGCTCAAACTGCTTTTCTGCTCAGCCATACTCAGGTCTCACAAATATCAACTTGGTAGCCTGGAAATGTTACAAAAATGTAAGCGTAATAACACAGATAGTTGACTGATGAGTGATGATCAATTCACCCACAGTAGAAATTTGATAATTGTTCAGCAGCAGTCAGCCATGGGCCATGCATGACGTATCAGGGTCTAGGCTAGCATTTATAGCTCTGAATTTAAGATAAAATTAAGATGAGGTTGGTGAGGGACCGGTGTAGGCTTGCTTTGCTGAGAGCCCTAATACATCATACAACAGCTCAAACTGCTTTACTTTTCAGCCACAATCATTTGGCACAAATATCAAGTTCATTGACTACTATTGTTAGAAAAATGTAAGGAAAACACAGGTAGTTGACTGAAAATAAGTACAGATCAGCCGTTCTGGAAGTCCTGCTGAAGTGATGGCCGGGGGACCACCACAATGCAGGGAGATTACGGTACACAAGATGAGGTGCAAACAACAAAGGGTTAATTTATTTACAGGCAAGTAATGCAGTGTTAGGAAAGTGTAAACAGGGGTATGCAATGACATAAAGCAATATACATAAATGATATTCTCTAGCTGGGCCATACAAATGGCACGGTGCACCAACTATTACAGATCAGTGTATTCTTTCAAAAGGCAAACAATGCAATAAAGTACAGTATGCTGCTACTCTAAATGTAGCCTGACTGGCCACTGCTACTTTGGCTGCACGGCTACCATGCTCTGTCTATTGCAGCCTATCCTAAGCCCTAAACATGTGGGCACCCGGGGTTAACACTCATGGTGAAGTTGGTGTCTCTCAGTTCCTTCCTGGGGGCCCCCTGCAGTTCTCTGCAAGATGAGATGTCCTACCTGGCAGCTCTGTGCAACGTGGTCTTGTCCTTGTGTGAAGATTCCAAGCCTGTTCCTAGAAACGGTGAACTCCCTCTTCTGTATTCCTTCCTTGTAGATCTTCGTGGCTCCTCGCAGTATCACAGGAAAACCACCTTTGTTATCCCCAGAAGGGTATACACAATCAGCAAGTTCAGTCAGTTACAAGCTGCACGCTTTTCTCCTCACATCAGTCTCCTGCAGACTCCCAGCTCCAAACACTCTCTGGAAAAACAGCCCCTCCCCTCTCCATAGCTGGAAGAGCAAACCAAAGCAGACTTTTGAAGGGTAGAATAGAATGTACCATCGCATCAGCCAAGGGGGTGCTGTCTCGTAAAGGGGCAGCGTGTCTCTGCTGTCAGACCCTTACACTACTGCTACAGGCAACATAAATATAGGAGACCCAACTTGGAGTACAAACATTTGCCAAAAGTATTGCCACACACCACTAAAGTGTCAATTTTCCCAAAGTAGAAATAGTATAATTGCCCAGCATTTTGACAACTTCTGTTACTGGATGGGCTACTTGAATCCTTCTCTTCTCTTTGACAGCTGCACATCGGCATTAATATAATTATTATTATTTATTGCCAGAGGGATTGACAGAGAGAAGAGGCTGCTAATCTATGACATTTTAATTAATTTATATATTTTTTTCAATAAAGAAAATTGTTTTTATGGAGCTGGAATGTCAATCCTTTTGCTTCTTGCTACCTTCACGTTGGGTCTGAACGGAGTTCCGAGCACCTGTGGCAGTTTGGTGAGCTGGCTTGGGCTGTTTCCCAGTTTTGTACTTCCTTTTATAAATTATTATTTATTGTCAGAGGGATTGACAGCGAGAAGAAGCTGGGGAATTAGCGGGGGGATAGGTGGATAATTTTGGCAGAAAAGTTTAGAATAGATTCGAGGAGTGTGAGACTGTTAGCAAGGAGGGCACAAAGCATGAGCCTGCAGTAGTTGAAGCAGGACATGATGAGTACATGAGCGGTTTTTGCATATTTTTGATATGTACGAATGTACGGATCCAGGAAATATTTTTGAGTTGTAGAGTGCAGGAAGTGGAAAGGGTATGGATATGTGTGTTGAAGGAGAGATCAAAGTCCAGAGTTACTCCGAGGCAGCGAGCTTGAGGGATGCCCTCATCTATGCCTAGTAGATGAGGGCTAGAAAGAGCATGGGCTCCAGTGGATGGCAAGTGCTGCATCAAGTGGCCTCTCCTCCTCTTCCTCCACTTTAACATCAGACACAGTACAGTCCTCATAGGTGGCAGCTGCCAAAGAATGGGAGCTGAGTAGATCGTGCTGTAAAATAAGTTGTCAGTTATCTCTTGATAGGATGAGCTAGTGTTTGTTCAGTAGAGGTTTCAGTAACATTACTACCAAGACAATTAACTCTTCCACCACAACCTTGCTTTTGTCCAACTCATGCTGGATGTACACTTCCCCTCTTTTAACCAGCGGTTTCACAACCCTAGGCTCAGACCTGTCAGTCACCTGTAACTAAATTAATAATCAGTATTTATTGGCTGAGAAAGTGTAACCGGACCAAATAATTAGCACAAAGATTTACCTTATATACTAGTGTATAAGCCGACCTATGTATAAGCCGACCCCTCTAATTTTGACACAAGAAACTGGGAAAACTTATTGACTCGCGTATAAGCCTGGGGTGGAAAATGCAGCAGCTACTGGTAAATTTCAAAAATAAAAATAGATACCAATAAAATTAAAATTAATTGAGACATCAGTAGGTTAAATGTTTTTGAATATCCAAATTGCATCAGGAGCCCCATATAATGCTCCATACAGTTCGTGATGGGCCCCATAAGATGTTCCAAACAAAATACACCTCATATTAATGCTGCACAAAGGTTAATAATGCCCCCATAAGATGCTAAACAGAATAATATGCCACATTTAATGCTCCATAAAGGTTATAGCCCCATAAGATGCTCCATAGATTATTTCCCCATAAAATGCTCCATAGATTACGCTCCCATAAGATGCCCCATATGTTGCTCAATAGACTATGCCCCATATGCTGCTCCATAGACTATGCCCCCACATGCTGCTCCATAGAATATGCCCCCACATGCTGCTCCATAGAATATGCCCCCACATGCTGCCCCATAGAATATGCCCCCATATGCTGCCCCACAGAATATGCCCCCATATGTTGCGCCATAGACTATGCCCCATATGCTGCCCCATAGAATATTCCCCCATATGCTGCCCCATAGAATATGCCCCCATTTGCTGCCCCATAGAATATGGCCCCATATGCTGCCCCATAGAATATGCCCCCCATATGCTGCCCCATAGAATATGCCCCCCATATGCTGCCCCATAGAATATGCCCCCCATATGCTGCTCCATAGACTATGCCCCAATATGCAGCCCCATAGAATATTCCCCCATAAGCTGCCCCATAGAATTTGCCCCCATTTGCTGCCCCATAGAATATGGCCCCAATGCTGTCACATAGAATATGCCCCCATACCCCATATGCTGCTCCATAGAATATGCCCCCATATGCTGCACCATAGATTATGCCCCCATATGCTGCCCCATAGATTATGCCCCCATATGCTGCCCCATAGAATATGCCCCCATATGCTGCCCCATAGAATATGCCCCATATGTTGCTCCATAGACTATGCCCCATATGCTGCCTCATAGAATATGCCCCCATATGCTGCCCTATAGATTATGCCCCATATGCTGCTCCATAGAATATTGCCCCATATGCTGCTCCATAGACTATGCCCCCATATGCTGCTCCATAGACTATGCCCCATATGCTGCTCCATATACTATGCCCCATATGCTGCCCCATAGACTATGTCCCCATATTCTGCCCCATAGACTATGCCCCCATATGCTGCCCCATAGACTATGCCCCCATATGCTGCTCCATATACTACGCGCCCATATGCTGCCCCATAGAATATTCCCCCATATGCTGCCCCATAGAATATGCCCCCATTTGCTGCCCCATAGAATATGGCCCCATATGCTGCCCCATCGAATATGCCCCCATATGCTGCCCCATAGAATATTCCCCCATATGCTGCTCCATAGAATATGCCCCCATATGCTGCCCCAGAAGATGCTCCATATATTATGCTCCCATATGCTGCTGCAAAAAATGCCATACTCACCTCTCCTGCTCAGGACCCATCACCTGAGATATTCACCTGTCCAGGGTCCATCTCTGCTTACTGCTGTCGGCCCTTCCTGTGTCAGTGACTGTTCAGCCAGCAGAGGGCACAGTGTGCACTAACCATGTCACCGCGCCCTCTGCTGCCTAAACATCACTGACACAGGACACAGCAGACAGCGGTGAGCAGTGATGGACCCCAGACAGGTGAATATCACTATACTTACCCCCTCCTGGCATGGTCTCTGCACCCCCACTTTTTCCACGGTCTCCCTTCCTGCCTTCAGCGATCACGTGATACCGCTCATTACACTCATGAATATGCACATATTCATGAGTTTAATGAGCGGCATCACGTGACCGCTGAAGGAAGACCGTGGAGTAGCGAGGGGGCTGCAGAGACCACGCTAGGGGGGTAAGTATGATCTCTGACACCCCCGCTCCCCCTCCCTCGCCAACCCCCAGGTATATGACTCATGTATAAGCCAAGAGGGGGACTTTCAGCCCCAAAAAATGGGCTGAAAATCTCAGCTTATACACGAGTATATATGGTATGTATGTGCTGAATTGTAGACTGGTGGCTGGACTCCATTATTAGCCCAAACGATTTTGATTATGAAATTAGGCCTGGTGCCTGCACCACTGTATTAACACAAAGGATTTATATTATGAAATGAGGCCTGGTGCCTGCACCAGAGTATTAGCCCAAACAATTTTGATTATGAAATGAGGCCTGGTGTCTGTGACCCACCCCGGAGGCAGTAGGGTACTTGGTGCCGGGCCCGTTGATTTCAATGGGAGATGTCACAGTGGCGGTGACCCGGACCGTGGCCTCAGGCAGTCAATGTAAAAGGGGTAGAGTGATGGGGATAAAGTTATTGAGATGATTCGTGACACCACCTGTGGTGCTCGGCAATGAAGGGGTTAAGCCAACGCTGCAGGCAGATCCTCTGGGACAGATGGTATAAGGCAGCAAGATGTAAGATCTCCCCACAGGTAGAGCTGTAATCCCAGGGCAGTAGTAATAGGTGTTGAGGAAGAGGGTGCAGTGTTAGGCACAGAGATGTAGCAGTGCTGAAGGGGTTGCAGAAAGAAGGCAATGACACAACAGGGTGCAGTTTCCTTTACCTTTACAGTGCTTTGTCAGTGCAGTCCAGGATCCAGATCACAGATGGAACAGGAGTTGATTAGCCTGGAAGCAACTTAGGAATCTCTCTATGCAGATGGGTTGTGTAGTCTCCTTCCTAGCTCTTTTCTGAGGTACTTGCAGTACTGAGTTACACTGAAGTTCCCCTTGCTTGCTCTCTTTAGAACGCCCCTCGTATGGCAGGCAGCCGTAGCCTTCTATTTCTTCTGGCTCACACACGTTACTGCTGTGCCTCCGAGTCTTAGTTGGGAACAGAGCATTTACAGCCTTCTCTTCCTCTGGTTTCTGCTGTAGGATCATCAGCATCCATACAACTTCGGATACCGGACTCCGAACCATGCGCATGAAGCCAGAAGTGGGCCTGAATTCCCCTCAATCTTCCAGCTCCTCTTTTCCACATCCACACACTTTTTCCTCCTCACAGAACTGACTAACTTCCCCTTCCCGGCCCCCAGAGAGCAGCTCCTCCCCCAGTTTGGTTCAGAGCTCCCTCTGCTGGCCTGGAGTGGGAACTGTGCTGTGTGTTGTATTTAACTGATAGAGAGACCCTTCATTGGTTCCAAGCATGACATCACCCTCCCTAGGAGGAAGGTAATGCCACTGTGGCGACCATACTCATGGGGGCGCCACATCTGCACCAGAGCATTAGCCTAAACCATTTGTTAGGCGTCGAATTCCCGCCACTGCACAAGGGGAATCTCTCCTGTTCAGCAGAGACGTCGGTCCAGCGTCTTACTCAGGCTAATGCTATGCGTTTGGTTGCTGCTGCCCCCCAAGGTGCCCAATCAGTGCACTAGAATCCAGTGTTCACCAGTGTGATGCTGCGTGCACTCAGTGCGCTACATTTATTAGTTAGGATTCGTCCAGGCATCACAGGTGCGATGCCTTGCGCTTAGTGGGTCTAGAGAGGCTCTTACCCTGCGTCATTGGGGCTGAGTCTTGAGACCAAACACTAACACTGATTCAGCTGTGCCCTGTGACTGTTAACAGGGTATGGCATCTGTGCTTTGCGGTTCTACGACTCTGTTAAGTAACAGAGCTTGCCGCAACTACACACTGGGTGACGTTTAACCCACGTGTGTCCTGTGCGATACCGCCATTATGTGTCCGCCATTACCGAGCAGCAGTTAACATCTCTGCACAGTGGACCCCGGACTGCAAACATATCTTATTACGATCTTTATATTAGTTGGTGCATTCCGCCAGCCCTAAGACCATTCTGATAATGAAATTAGGCCTAGTGCCTGCACCACATTATTTACACAAAGGATTTATATTATGAAATGAGGCTTGGTGCCTGCACCAGAGTATTAGCCCAAACAATTTTGATTAGGAAATGAGGCCTGGTGCCTGCAAAAGAGTATTAGCTAAAACTATTTTGATTAGGAAATGAGGCCTGATGTCTGTATGGTAATATTAGCCAAAATTATTTTAAGTAAGAAATTGAGCCTGGTGCCTGCAACTCAAACGATTTTGATTAGGAAATGTGGCCTTGTGCCTGCACAACAATATTAGCCCAAACGATTTTGATTAGGAAATAGGACCTCCTGACTGCAACTCAGTATTAGCCCAAGCGATTTTAGTTAGGAAATGAGGCCTGGTGCCTGCACCAGAGTATTATGCAAAACCTTATTGATTATGAAATAAGGCCTGGTGCTTACACCACAGAATTAGTACAAAGTATTCATATTATGAAATGTGGTCTGATGCCACAGTCAGGGCCGCCATCAGGGCATGACAGGCCTTACATGTGTATGGGGCCCGGTGATTAGGGGGGCCCGACCACGCTGGCAGCCCGATCCGTGCTGGGGCCCCCCTACATTTTATTCAGGCTTCTGCAGCTTTATTTTAAATTCAGACTCAGCGCCTGCCGGGCCCCCCGGGCCCCTCGGGCAGGCCCCCCCGCACCATGGTCCAGCCAGCGCCGAAATCCCCCCCTGCACAATGGTCCAGCCACAGCTCCGCCCTCACCTGACGTCACACACTGCTCTGCTCCTCCACTTCCTCATTCAGTCAGTGTGCCACGTGGGACTGGGAGAGGGAGGGAGCCTCACCGCTGGAGCACAGCCAGATAACAAGGTAAGAAGAATTTTTTTTTTTTTTTTTTGAGAGCGGTTATCCAGGGGGCCCGGGGCAGAATGCTGGACGCTGGGGGCAGAATGCTGGATGCTGAGGGCAGAATGCTGGGGGCAGAATGCTGGACATGGGGCAGAATTCTGGGGGCAGAATTCTGGGGGCAGAATTCTGGACATGGGGCAGAATGCTCGAAGCTGGGGCAGAATGCTGGAGACTGAGGCAGAATGCTGGACGCTGGGGGCAGAATGCTGGACGCTGGGGGCAGAATGCTGGACGCTGGGGGCAGGCTGTGAGCTGGGGCAGAATGCTGGACGCTGCAGGCAGAATGCTGGACGCTGGGGGTAGAATGCAAGACACTGGGGCAGAATGCTGGACATGGGGCAGAATGTGACAGTGAGACACAGGAGGGGGCAGAATGTGAGACACCGGGCATGATTGGAGACAGATGGGGCAGGGTCATGGGGCAGGATGGATACGATTTAGACAGATTGGTCAGGAGGGGAGATCATATGGGGCAGAATGGATACTGATGAGGGTGGGATGGGAGAACATATGGCTGAAGCCAGGAATGAGACACACGGGGGTCAGGATGGGGGATATTATTACCATAGAGGCTAATTAAGGGATATTATTACTGCAGTGATGTATTTATTTTATTTTCTTGAGGATACTGTTGTAAATGGGGGGGCGGTCCTGTTACTGTGTAGAGTGATACTATGTCGCCTTTTTTTCTTCGTGTGGTGTAATGTAGAAGTTGGGAAAAAATAAGTAATGTGTTCTGCAAGCAGAGCTCTAGATAACTGTGTTTATTTCCTGCAGAGACAAGTCCTGGCTGGAAGACGTGATGGCGATCTGTGCTGGATGAAAGATGAAAACCAAAAGATGAAGGACTTCACCTAGAGACATCACTGGTGAGTTAGTGTGTTACCTGTACACTGACACTATATACAGAGGTCCTGTGTATAATGTCATTGATCACTATATTACCTGTACACAGACACTGCATACTAAGTACAGATTTTGTGTGTATAATGTCTCTTATGGTCATAGTATTATGTTTTTTTTATTAATGTCAGTATTGTAGTATTCAGTCTCCATGTGTTGGTAATATGTGGTCTGGGCGTGGTGCAGTGGTATTTGTCCCTTGTATATTCTATTATTTGGTCACTTTGTGGTGGTAATTTGCGGTCTGTTCATGGTGCGGTGGTATTTGTTCCTTGTATGAGATATCATTCGGTCACTATGGTAGTAATATGTGGTCTGGTCATGGTATGGCGGTATTTGTTCCTTGTATGTCTTATTATAGGTTACTATGTGGTGGTAATATGTGGTCTGGACATGGTGCGGTGGTATTCGTTCCTTGTATGTGATATTATTGGTCATTTTAAAAAATTGAAAAATAAATAAAAATATACCTAAATTGTATTGCATATTTTAACAAATATTTAATAGGTTACAGTAGAGTAGGACCTGGCCAAAAGTGTCTACCCTGTTATGGTGGCGGCTTAAAACAATCTTTTGGCCAAAGCAAAAGCTGCTGGCTATATGTGTGACCTGGTGATGGGAACTGTTAATGTGTGATAGGTGAGAAGTGGCGTTTTTCCAAGAGAGAGTGGTGGGACTGTGGACAGTTCAAGGGGTGGAGGCGGGGCTGGATGGAGCCTGGGCGGAGTCTAAAGGGGGCCCCGAAAATTTTGCCAGTATGGGGCCCCGAAATTCCTAGTGGCAGCCCTGGCCACAGTATTAGCCAAAATGATCTAAATGGGGACTGGTGACTGCAAACCAAACGATTAGGAAATGTGTCCTTGTGCCTGCACCATAATATTAGCTCAGACGATTTTGATTTAGAAATCTGGACTCCTGCCTGCACAACAATATTAGTCCAAACAATTTTGAATAGGAAATGTGTCCTGACTGCAACACAGTATTAGCCCAAACAATTTTGATTAGGAAATGTGGACTCCTGCCTCACAACAATATTAGCACAAACTAATTAGATGGCGGAAGGTTGATTTCACACAGGATCTTATCAAACTATATAACAACTTGCAGTAGCAGCAAGAGCAGTATCTCTGCGTTTACTCCGCAGGGATCCAGACCCTCACATTCTGCAGTCTCCTGCTGTTTATCTACAGCAGATGAGATTGCAGAGGAGATTGCCTTGCAGCAAATCTCTCCTGAGGCTAAGTCCTTCTGTCCTCCTACTGAGCATGCTCATGGGACGATCTCCCATTGGAGCTCGGGAGTCATGTGCTCAGGTCCCGCTCCAGATCTCATTGGTCCATCTCAGAGATCTGGAAGCTTGCGGAATGTCCCGGCTGCTATAAAAGGCGCGCATGTCTGTTCCGCCATGCGCTAGTATAGACTTACTTGCTGCTGTGTGTATGAGGACGGATGCATGATTCTGGTGAATGACTCGTTATAAAACCCCTTTCCTCTGATATTACATATGTGGTCAGGGACTGAGTTAGAATCAGCGCCAGCGCTCCTCTGCTGCAACATCCACAGCTGCTAGCGTCCGACATTGCGCTTGCGTCATAGCTTTGTCATTATGCGGCAGTGTCCACGCCGCGCTGCAGTAGCAGCTCTCCTTAGCGTCCGCAGCTGCAACGCCGCACACACGGTAGGTCTATACGGACGTAGTGCCGCCGTCTTGGGCTACTCCTGTGACTGGATACAGTGTGTGTATTTATACTGAGTACTGTGACCTCAACAGGTTCAGTCTTTGTATTTATGTTTATTTGGCATCTCTGTGACTTAACAGAGATTGCTCTGCACACCTGGGTAACGTTTAACCCTGGGTGCATTTCCGCCATATTGCTCCTGCCACCACTTAGCAGCGGTTATATCACCTACTGCACGGTGGACCCCGAGCGGCGAACGCACTTTACTATTATTTTTATTTAGTGCGTTCCGCCGTTCCTAACACATTGCTACACTGACAAAATGGTGCAAAAACAATATTTCCACTTTTAATTTGGAGAGGGACATGTGACTTTGGCAGCCAATGACAAGCTCTTGTGTATGGACGTTGTGGATGGTTTCTGAGTCCTGATTGCCTGATAGAACTGTATGTGTACATTCAGTCCACTGCTCCCCTGCCTTATACCCAACCCCTCCCCTCAAAAAATACATCCCCCCGCTCATCATACAGCACCACTATCCTAGACAAAATCTTAACAAAAGCATTGGTGGAAATGCAATCATTTAGCCTGAATTTAGCCGACTTTGAAGACCAATGCTTGGGAATCTGAACAAGAATGAGCTACATTTTGTCATGGTTTGGACAGGGTTCTTGCTCTGCACTCACAGGGTTAAGTGTATGTGGCCTCTTTCTGGATCTGGGAGGGGTATTTATACTCACTCTTTACCAGGGTTCTCTGTCAGCTATACTTTTGCCATTGGCTTAGTTTAAAGTGACCCCTGTGCGTTTGTGCAGAGTGCATGCTTCTGTGTTTGATATCTTGGCTTCTGACCCGGTCTGTACCCGTTGTGCTCTTGCCTGCCGTTTCTGTACCGTCTATTGCTCGTTCTGGTTTACTGATCTCTTGCTATGTCCTGACTATCCGTTCTGTCTAATCCTTTGGTACTGTCATACTATCTCATGCTTTGACCCCGGCCTGATCTGGTTTACGTCCCTCTCTATGCCCCTTGGTAACTTTGTCCCATATTAACCCTTCCTAGGAGTTTTCCTTCAGCTACTAGCTCTCAGAGCTTAGGCCATGCCCCCAGCAGTCAGGTGCTTTGGGTCCTATCTGGCCTGAAGCAATCTCTCTCTGCTCCTGCTTCCTCTGTGGGACCTACGGGAGGCCCTGCCCCCAGGTAGTCATGTGGTTCAGGTCCTGTTAGTACACAGCCTCTGGGATGTGCTCCTCTCCCTAGGGGCCCCGGTAAGCCCCTGCAGCAGCGTGAGTTTCTCAGGGTCCAGACTCTGGCTGGATGTTAGTTCTGGATACCCTGACACATTTGTGCCAAATTTGAAATAGGCAAATGTTTTCCAAACAAGTTTGTTTCTCTCTACTTAGAACTAGTGTCAAATCATTTTAAAAATGCTTCAAGTTACTGTCACAAGTTTGTCACGTCAACCTGGGAGATCTGGTGGTAGAAGATCACATACTGCAGATCTTCCATTTACCCTGTGTCTTTGGATCTCATATTAAATGAATTTGGTTTCCTTTGGTGTTGAATAGGTTAATGACCCTTTCTATGCTGGTCAGAAACATGCAGCTCCTTTTCAGCTGCTTCTGATCTGGTCATTAACTCTTCTATAAAACCTGGCCAGACCCTGTCTGACTTGCCAGTGAAACTTTTGCTTCCTTGCTCCTTGGAGACGCTATGCTATATTGGAGATTGTGATGTTACTAGAGATTGTTGTGTGCCATTTTGGGTGTATGCCTTCCGCCTTCCATTTTCTTCCTGTTCCCACTTGGTTAGTACCTGCAAATCCTTTCCTATATACCTCCTTACTCTAGGTGAGTGTTTTTGTCTGTACTGTAAGTTGCTTTTTGTTATTCCTGTTTGTCTTACGAGTTTATACATTAATATTTCTGTCCTAGGCCTCCTGAGCTAGGAGGAGGTGACAGCTTAGGATTTTAGCCTCTAGCATAGCAAGGTCAGAGACTCGGTCCTCTCTTCTTTTAAGAGTACTCCAGGACAGGGATAGTTAGGGTCCCAGTTCCAGGGACAGTTTGAGGCCCCCTTCCTTACCGAAAACCGTCATAGCGTGATAGTTACATCAAGTTGCAAAATTCAGCATTTACTGTAAATTAACTCAATTGGACGATGAACACTGGGGACTAGTACTAATATTGAAGTTATAGTGTTTGTACTTGTTGCAGATACTTTCATCTGGGCACTGCCATTTGCCAGCACGTTTTAAATCAAATACTTGGACATGAGCAAATCTCCGGGGTTACTGTAGATAATGGTGATGGGGAAACACAATACACAAATATTACTGTGCCTCTGCGTGTCAGCTTTATTACCTATATCCCAGGTGTAGTCCTGCTCCTCTATTCTGTACAGGACTCTAATATGTACTGTATGTAATACATACTAAATGCTGATAGTGTATATAATAGACACTGCTTCCCATGGGAAATGATGCAGGAGACTGAAACCACGTAACACTGCTCAATGCTACTTCAAAAGTCACAAATCAGAAATACAACCCAAATAATAAAGACAGCGTGAGAGAGTACCCCATGAAAAAATACTGAGATTCTTTAAACACAAGCACTGAGAAAAACATACATCACAAATGCATTCTAGCCTGCCATTTTACTGTATCTGGACATTTATTTTTACAATTAGAAAGCTGGAAATTCATGTATTGTAAATATCTACAGTCACAAAAATAAAGGATCATAGCAAGTTGCTGGAAAGAGGTTAAATCCTAATTACAAAATGCCGGGAAACCAAGTGATGCCACCTTATTTTATTGGTGGTGCCAGGCAGCCAGATAAGGGAGGTGCTGGCAGTCTATCAGGGCTTTCTGTGATAGAAATCTAATATCACATGCAGATTAAAGGCGCCACTCATATTAGCCTTTCCATCAGTATACATAAGCCTATGTTGCTGGTTACATATCCATATTTTGTGTTCTTTGAAAGGTAGCAGGGGAAATGATTTCTTTGAAAAGTGGGAAAAAAAAAAACACGTACACACAGAAAAAGCCAACATAATGATTACCCACAGAAAAAAATTCCACCGTCGTATATCTGCAAAAGAAAATTGAAAATCACTCATGTATTATATACGTGTATATCATTTACATTGTTTTCACATGGGCTGTTTTTATAAAGTGCTTTCTTTCCTGGTCAATTTGTAAATTATGTATGTGATCTACATGCTACATTTGGATCAGTTTGGATAATTCGGCACAGGATTACTTTTATTTTCAAATGTATTTTAATAAAATATATTTATGGTATAATAAACTTTCATTACCCTTTATATTTATTTGTTCTTAAAATCTCTGCTGTCTGGCAGTAAACCAATTAATAATGTTTCCACTTAGGGCCTATTCAAAGCTTTGAAAAGTTGCAAAATTTTGGCACAACTCGAGGCTGCTCGAAAGCTCTGTGACATTTAGTGTTCTCACGCCACTTTCACTTAGGTCCGACCAAGTGGGTGGAGATGGTGTGGGATCGGCATGTGGCAACTGCCACTTATTAAATTCAATAAAGGCACTCGATAAATCACAGGTCTTACTCCAGCAGGAACTGGAGTAGGATTTGTGGCAAGGCGCACATAGATGAATAGGGTCTTAGAGGTTGAATGCAGTTTTGCTGCAGGTGAGCTTTCAAGGTAATGATTGTACGAATTCAACGTTCGTGATGTCACTTGCAACATGTGCTCTAAACTGAGCAGTGCTGGAATAACACATACAGTATACTATAGACAAGAGACTAGAGATCAGTTCAAGGCAATCAAATTCAGCATAAATTTGCATTGTGTGAATCACCAAAATGCTAGCTGTAATTTTGTAGTTGTGAAGAGGTAAAATAAATAAATTATATATTCACATCAATTGTTCTCCTCCACGGCTCTGCTGTGGTCTGGTGGACTTCTTACGGCGGGCGTGGTGGTCTCTAATGCATTACACCTTCAACACTAACTAGGTTAAAGGGAACCTGCCAGCAGGATTGTCCAGAGTAACCTACAGACAGTGTCAGGTTGGTGCCATTATACAGATTATAATGATACCTTTGTTGATGACTTCAGTGTTCTGGTTGTTGTTTAATCTTTATTTTCAGTTTTGAGTTAATGATATGCTCGTGCTCCGCAGCAGGGCTGCGAGAGGGTCTCCATGTGGTGCTCTGCTTATGTATTCATGTGTATGGCTTCTAACAGGTCATAACATATATATCTTGGGGAAAAAAAACCTTCTACAGGTAGGTGCGGGCGGTGGCACCTGTGCTGCAGCATAATCACATATTTAATGACATCTAAACATTTGTTTGATGTAATATTAAAATTCCTAAAGTTCCTAAAAAGAAAAAAATCCATTTGAAAATGGCGCCAGCCGCATCTGCGCAGTAGCATCTTGCTAGAGAACAGAAAAAAAATTTCCTCCTCCAAGATCACCAATTGCTGTTACTGCGGAGTAATTTTTTTTTCTCTTGCAAGATGGTGTCGCCAGAACCTACAAAGTAGCAGCTATTGGATCACTGAACGTCAGCAGTAGTCGGTGAGGCTGTTCAGAGTTCCCGGCTGACCTGAGGTGAACTGACAGTATGGGAAAAAGTTCAGAAACTTTCCCAAGCTAATCAGCTCATCTCCGATCAGTCGGTGCGCCTGCGCAGCGAAAAATTCATTCATTCTGCAGTGGTTTACAGTGGGGCCGAAAGCAATAGCAATGGTCCCAATTGTAAACTAGTTAACCCCTTGTGATGGACTGCAGCGGGGGACATGACTGAACGGCGGAGAAGTATGTATATTGTTGTTTTTTGCTTTTTGTTATGATGAGCAATAGGCGCGAGCGGAATCGCCATCCGCCCATGCCTATTACCTAGTTAAATCCCGCTGTTAAAGCTGACAGCTGGCATTTACATAGCATTTCCAACCGCCGGGCCGGAAATGAGCTCATCGCCGACCCCCGTCACGTGATCGGCAGTCGGCATCATGTTGCCTGGCCAACCAGAGGTCTCATAGAGACCTCTATGGTTGTTCCAGGCAGATGGCTTTCAGCGCCACCCGGTGGTCGGTGCTGAAAGCACAGGAGTAAATTTGCTACATATGGGCGATCTGCTCATCGCCCATATGTCGCAGAGCTGATCGAGTATTGCATGCTTCAAGCCTCCTATGGAGGCTATTGAAGCATATCAAAAATTAAAAAAATGTTTAAAAATAAGAAAAATAAAAAAACCTAAAAGTTCAAATCACCCGCCTTTCGCCCCAATCAAAATAAAACAATAAAAAAAATACCACATACACATATTAGGTATTGCCACGTTCAGAATTGCCCAATCAATAAAAAAAAGCATTAAACCGATCACTAAAAGGCGTAGCGGGAAAAAAATTCAAAACGCCAGAATTACGTTTTTTTGGTCGCCGCGACATTGCATTAAAATGCAATAACGGGCGATCAAAAGAACGTATCTGCACAAACGTGGTATCATTAAAAACATCAGCCTGACATGCAAAAAATAAGCCCTTATCCAACCCTAGATCACGAAAAATGGAGACGCTACAGGTCTCAGAAAATTGCGCAATTTTTTTTTTAAAGCAAAATTTGGAATTTTTTTTCACCACTTAGATAAAAGAGGACATAGACATGTTTGGTGTCTATGAACTCGAAACGACCTGGAGAATCATAATGGCAGGTGAATGAGATCCCTGAAGTCTCGTGCGCAAGCTGCTTATTTTTTCCTTGCAGTTTGCAGCAAATTGAAATCTGCAACATGTCAGTTCTTTCATTGTTTTTTGCTGCAGATTTTACCTCCATATTAATGAGTCGGGAAAAATCTGCAACAAAAGCGCATATAAAAAAGTGGCAAAAATTCTCATATTTTAATCAGTGTTTTTCCTGTCAAGAGATACAGAAATAGTGCAGAAATATCTGCTGGAAAAAATAACATGTACACACTTTATGGAATTTTGTGCATTTTTAAAACTAAAATTTAGTAGCTGGATATATATATATATATATATATATATATATATATATATATATAATATACAGTATATATATTAGTTGTTTTATATTATAAATTAAAGGTTTATCTCATATTAAAGTCCTTCTCATTACAAGCGGTCCAGAATATCTAATTATACATGCATGAAGAATGGGGAATGCCAATAAGGAAGAAAATAGATCATCTCATCAAGGATACAACCGAAGATAAATACAATATAATAATGACAGAGAGCAGTAAAACAATATAAGTGGACATCATTAGAGAAGCATAGCAACAATTCACAAAACAGGAAGTGCCTTTCATAATATTGTTAGGAAATACAACTATTAATCAGGTTTATCTAGTGCTCCTTCAATGACTTGTTTGTAGCATTGTACTCCTACTGCAAAATAGACACACTATATATTATACAATGGATTTCCATTATACTTTGGATTTCTATTGTTTGCAAGCAACAATTACGAAATCCATGACTTATCATGACAAGCTAAAAAGATCGCTAGAAAAATACTGTGTGTAAAAAAAAACACATTTAAGGGATGTTCTGAAATGTAATACACCAACCAAAAAATAAAATCTAAAAATATATTTTACAATGTGTATGTGTAACCTTTATTGAAGCATTCGTTTCATAAAATTTTATGCTCAACTAACATCCGTGATCCCTGCATGCAACGCTTATTGACATTGCACAGCTTTAAGTGCAGGGCGAGTCTGTAGTCTCCGCATCAGGCTAGAGACACACGACAGTATATAAAAAAAAAAAGGTCCGATTTTCATGCACCAAAAGTGGCGCAATTTCTTTCTCTCTTGTCATCCGTGTTCAATCTGTTTTTTTTTTTACTCAGCATCTATTAATCATTTACAGTTTCTTATGTTACGCAATTGCAATGTAGCTGTAAAAATTGGATGCTACACTGTTGCTCCATATGCAATTGCAATGTAGCTGTAAAAATTGGATGCTACACTGTTGCTCCATGTGGCATCCGATTTTTTTCTCATAGGCGTTGGAATTCAGAGTGAAATTGTAGCATGCTTCAAGTTTTTCACAAGCAGGTTCTGTCCCCGAAAACGATCATCATCATCATCAGCACTGCCCCATTAAATAATATTGATCAGTGGGCTATTTGCTAAAAAAAAAGCGTAACCGTAGAGGGGCATGCAGGAAATGTAGGCAACAGGGGGGTGCCATCGTGCTGCCTCTGCCTTGTGGCTGTCCAAGCTTTATGTGTTTTTCCCAGGGGACCGTATTTTGCCATCTCCTGGAAGTGGGTAAAAGGCCGGCTCCCTGCATCCATGGGTAATCACTTTTTTTTTAGACGTGAATATAATTGAAGCTTTGAGCTCTGGCACTTCCAGGGTCAAGGCGATGTACAGCGGCATAATTAGAAAACCTAATCACCCTGCTGTAGTCCATCCTGTACAAAATGGGAAAAGGCAAGCTGAAAAGCAAATTCTCCAATGGAGCTGAAGATATAGAGGTGCTTTTTGGGAAGGGGGGAAATTTGAGAGCACAGAAGAGGGTGGTTTAGTGTGAGGAGGCATTGTAGTGGGGACATGGTGTGAAAGGACAGTAAGTGTGAGGGGGTACAAGGTAGAAACTGGACAATGTGAGGGGACAGTATGGGACACATTATAGAAATTGGGCAGCTTCACGGACAGTGCAGGGCACAAGATGTGGGAAAGTATGCAGAGGGGCGAAAATTGTGAGTAGTGGGCACTCTATAGACAATGGATAGTATGGAGGGGAGAAAGTGTGAAGCAACAGTATGGAAGATGGTATAAACAGTGGGCAGTGTGAGGCACAGTATGGAAGGGACAGTATGCAAAGTGGGGAAATGTGTAAAAAGGGGGCACTGTATAGAGATAGTGTAGTGTAGACCAGGGTTCCCCAACTTCAGTCCTCAAGGCCAACCAACAGATCATGTTTTCAGGATTTCCTTTGTATTGCACAATTGAAGCAATTATCACCTGAGCAATACAAAGGAAATCCTGAAAACATGATCTGTTGGTGGGTCTTGAGGACTGGAGTTGGGGAACCCTGGTGTAGACAGTGTCAGAGCACAGTATATGGGAAAGTAGGAAAAAGGGAAAGGTGTGAGGAGGCCGCACAATATAAAGATTGGACAATATGGAGACATAGTATCAGGGGACAGTGTGAATAGCGGGTTGGGTATGGAAACAGGACACTGTGTGGTGGACACTGAAGATGGAAAATTTAGTGTTTGTATTTAATTAGGGCAGATAATGTGGCTTTTATAACAGATATGGGCAGACAGTGTCTCGGTTATAGCTAAAAAAGGATAAACAGTGCAATGGTTCTGGTTCAGAAGGGCAGACATTATGATGGCTATAGTTCATAAGAGGGACAGTGTGGTATTTATTGTTCATAAGAGGGATGTTGTTGAGGCAACACTTTATAAGGGTCCGGGATGTATGTTTATTGGTGATATTGACTACAACTAATCAGTACTGTTGCTCCTGTATGGTCCACAGACTGATGATGGCTGGTTCAACAACTCCCATTATCCCCTTACCATGTTAAGGGTATACTGATAGTGGTAGTTTGCTGTGATACAATTGTTTATGAGGCTGACCTGATATTGCAATTGATTGCTGTATTAAGTTTACTAATGTATTCATGTACTGATGAGGATTACGAGATGACTTCCTGCACTGATGGTGGTTATGGTGATGTATTCATGTACTGATAGTGATTCTGTGGTTGTTTTCATGTACTGATGGTGGCTCTGTATTGCACTGATGATGCTTCTTGGATTGTGTTCATGTGCTGATGGTGGTTCTTGTTATGGATTCATGTATACTGATGGTGGTTTGGATCCTGTAAGCATTTAGCAATCATTACCTTGTCAGATAGCATGGCACCTGGCTTTATTAGTAAAGTATTGTGCTGCCTGACAAGGTAGGCTATATTTTTGCTAAGAACATTAATTTTAAAATTAAGCACTGTAGCATGTCAAATTCTAACTGTGTGTAATATACCCCCTGTCATGATTTGGCTCTGCATGCTGATTCCAGCAGTCATGACATGACCACTCATGCAATTTTCATACGTATTGTCACATGAATATTAGCTTCTCTTCCTACTTCTCTCAATGAAGCAGGGGTTGCAGTTCTTCAATGAATTTTGAGAGAATCAGAAAGAGAACCTAGTCAGCATGTGTCTGTATGTATGCAAATCACATGTAAGCGGTTGCATGATGACTTCTCAAACTGCTGAAGCTGTGCATAGGAGTGTTTTGCAAACTGAGATTTTTCCTCGGGTGAAGGGAAACCTAAATTCACCTTTGCTGAAATTATATTTTTCAGCATGCCTTTCGCTGGGCATATTTGGATCGTTTTAGGTTATATAATACAGCAGGTCCTTGAAATGTACTTAACAAACACCTGTTATATTGGGCAAGGATCTGATAGACATTGTTGCTACCTCACCACGCAGAGGATTTTCAATCTGGAAATCTGTATGAATAATTAATACTACGCTGTGAATATGCTTTGTGGGAATCTTCCCTATAGGATTATTCAAATTTGGAAGTGATTATCAGTGATTTTCAGAGTAAGGCTGGGATCACACACAGCGAGATACGGCCGAGTCTCGCAGGTTAAAACCAAGCTCTGGCACCGGCACTCCGGAGCAGAGCGTGTAGCCGCACAGCAATACATGGAGCTGCACGCTGCGCTCCGGAGTGCCGGTGCCAGAGCTTGGTTTTGACTTGCGAGACTCGGCCGTATCTCGCTGTAGTGTGACTCCGGCCTAACAGATCCATCCAAAAATCTTTCGTTTTAACTTGTTTTCACAGAGTTCAAAAACTAGTTGGAATAAGCTAATTGACTCACTTGATTTGCATTTACAAAAGGGCTCCAGATTCATCAGTGTTTCATGTGACATGCAATGTAATGCATGGATCCTGCTCCAGTGAGGTCCTGTAAATCAACCACATGGGTAAGGATTAGTGATGAGCGAGTATACCCATTGCTCGGGTTTTCCCGAGCATGCTCCGGTGTCCTCCGAGTATTTTGGCGTGCTCGGAGATTTAGGTTTCGTTGTCTCAGCTGCATGATTTGCGACTGCTAGACAGCTTGAATACATGTGAGGAATGCCTGTTTGTTAGGGAATTCCCACCTATATTCAGCCGGTCTACAAGTCACAAATCATGCAGATGACACGACGAAAACTAAATCTCCGAGCACGGCAATATAGAAGGAGAACACCGGAGTATGTTCGGGAAAACCCGAGGAATGAGTATACTCGCTCATCACTAGTAAGGATCTGATGAACATTGCCCACTGTATAAGATTTCACTAGTGACAGGCCGTCTTGGGGCAGACAATCACTGTCTCCTTCTGGTTCTATGCAATCTAATGCTTGTTCTATGTAATGTCATGTTGCACTCTGCTAGTTCTATGCAAGTGCATATATGCAGCATAGTACATGAGAGACAGTGCATGACCAGCCCAGGAGTGGTATGTCACAAGTGACATCTGGTATAGTGGACAATGACAACACTCATTCTGGAATTGGGGGCACATTTGTAAAGTCAGTTGAGTCAAGTAAATTTTGAACTCTGGAAGTGCACAATTTTTGATAGATCTGCTACGCTAAAAGTCACTTTCATAGTTGAAGATTCCTAAAAGCTACGTTCCTCAAGATATATTCACAGCAGATTATTTGTAAAAATTTCCATATGAAAAAACACATTGCGCAGTGCAGTAGCAATATTGAGAATGAGATTTTATGAGACCACATTTACGTGCTGCAAAGAAAATCATAAATTTACTTGCCCAGCGGACTATAAATACACAGCATGTCAATTTATGTTGTAGATATCGAGCATTTCACCCTTTACGTAAGATAAAATGCATAGAATATAAGCTGCTTTTCTGGATTTTCTGTAACGGAAATGGTAGATGGGAAGGTATTCTGACCATCAGTGTCCTATATCTAAGTTCCTTTGATACATGTAGAAGCGGGGAGATCGGAAAATTGGAATTATCTGTAATCACACCTGTTTTTTCTTGTTTCATCTGAATATATCCTTTAAAAGGTACATATCAGTTTTTTTTTTTAACATGTGCAGCAGATCAGTGGGGACGGGTCAAAAAACAGCTCTGCAGCGCACTGTTTAGTAGACAGAAGTGCTGAGTAGGCAGTCATGTATGGGCTCTAAAGAAAGGTTAATAGCCTGCGCGCAAAGTGGACTACCGGCTCATGGACTTTCTGTTGAGTTCATGTAGCGATTCATGAGCACATTCATGAAAAAAAATTGGCGCTTCTGCCTGCTGAGCGGTGCACCGCAGAGTAGTTTTTTGGTGAGACCAATGGGGGGTCTCGGGACCCAAATAGTCACTGACCTACTGCACTTGTTAGGAATGGAGTGGATATTAAAGAAAAAACAAGACACGTACCCATTAGGTAAATAAACATTATATATGCACAATGCCATAGTTCCCACCTGAAGTCACCATACAATATCAGGTTTCATTATACTAGGTACCAAATATGCACCAATGAGTCCAAAATACACATTACATTATATTACGTTATATTATGCAATTAACTAGTTCAAATTCCAATACATTTTAGTCTCTAGAAGCCTGAAAAAATATTACAACCCCCTCCATATTATCAACACACAGGAATCATTTTCCCTATTCCCATAAGAGACTATACCATGAAGAATCATTCGCTGATATAAAACATTTGTATTGTCATTCATCGCGCAGACTAATTATCTATATTAATTAGAATGAGTTTCAGGCTCCCATTTAATTAAGTAAAACTGTCACCACAAGGAAGAAGAGTATCCCAGCCTCAGTATAGCCGTCCATCTAGGCAAGAAGACTAATGCAATAATAATGTAGAGCGCAATAACGACATACGATGGGGTTTAGGTAGACTACACTGGCAGGCTAGGAGTTTGGCATTTATAGCCTGGATATCCATAAATGTGAGGAGGTGGGGGGTATGAATAAATCAGCTATATATAGCACCTGATACAAGCACCAAGGTATCCAGGGCATTAGGGTCCTGTACTATGAGCTCCCCTAATTAGCACACATAGGTCTCACCAGGTCCATTGCAGGTCAGTTTTTGCTAAGGTGCTTCCACTTATAACCTCATAGACTGCTAGGAAAACTTCACATCTTATGATCAAGTCCACACAATAAATGTCTGCACCTACTGCAGTCAGATCTGCTTTTACTTCGCAGAGACCAGTCTTTTTTTTTTTTTTTTTTTGGAGGAGCACCTATCCTTGAGGAGCACCTATCCTTGAAGAGCATCTATCCTTGAGGAGCACCCACCAAGACATTCCAGAAGAAGATAATCTTGTAGTTATGATACCTTTTAATGGCTAACAAAAATAACGTAAATGATGTTACATTCCAGAAGTCTAATGTATGCAGCATGCATAGGAGCATAGTATAAGGCTGGCTTACCATTGCAGTGTGGGTGCAGAGAAGAGTCCCAAATGCATGTTACCACTGGCTCCTAGCAGTGTTCATCCTTCCATGGACCCAGAAGAAGACGCAAGTGTGATCAGACATAATTTCCGCTCATTCGGATTATTCGCCTCATTCTTAGAGGTCTCCGTCCACATTAACCCCTGTCGTTCCACTCTGCCTCAGGAAGTTTGGAGCGCAGAATACCTGAAGCTGTGCAGACTAATGCACTGGCAGCTGACTGAGCCTCCACTGCCGCCTTGTATACACATTCATTTAGAGTGGCAGCCAATCACAGGGCGGCAGTGCAGCAGACGATGCTGGATTTGCTGGATTATTCCTCTACTTTCCTATTCAGGGCTGAAGTTGGTTTCTTATTCTGCAGCTTGTATGTGTAAAAAGACGTATTTCTGGTTTTTACAAGTCTAAAAGCGAGAAAAACTTCCCGTAATGACAAAATAAAATGCAGCGAGGTACATGGACATGAATACTCTTGAAATCAGTTCAAAAATATAAACAACTGGCACAAAAATAGACATCAAAGAGGGCACCCAAGGGTCTTACATAAAGCATTAATCGACCTTGGACCTGTGAACTTATACTGCCAACACACAGATAGGCATGCCTAACATCAAATTCAATTCATTCCGGGTTGGTCCAAATAGGATCTGGGCATAGAAGCTGGCATCGAAGTGGGCAGACGGACACTTTGTCACAAATCTGAACAAGAGACTGGTATTTTAAAAGTTTAAAAGACTTTAGGACAATAAACTCATACTACTAACACATAGAGAGGGATGCCCTGCATCAAACTCGGTTCATTTCAGGCAGGAGTAAATGAGTTCTGGGCCTTAAAGGTGGCACTGAAGCGGGCAAACAGTCGCTTTTTAATAGAATAAATCAGTAACTGGTGTTTTTAAAAGGGTTAAATGAGTTTGGGACACAAATATCGTATAGAGAGAGATGCCCAGCATGAAATTCAGATCACTCTGGGCTGATCCATAGTGGTTCTGAGTGTTAAAAACTGTCATCAAAGTGAACTGACAGCCATGTATCAATTGGAATAAGTAACTGGTGTTTAAAAGAGGTTAAATCTCTTTTGGCCACTTGTCTCGCATTGCCAACACAGAGATAGGGATGTCTCGCATCAATTTCACCTTAGACTGGCCCAAATGGGTTCCAGACATAAAAGCTGGCATCCAAGTGGGCTAGCAGCCACGGAATGGGTTAAATGAGTTTGGGACACACACTGCCAATAAAAAAGATTTCCCACATATAATTTAGTTCACAGCAGGCTGGTGTATGTGGTTTCTGGGCATAAAAGCTGGCATCAAAGTGGGCAAATAGTCATTTTTCATGGATTTTAATAAATATTAAGTAACAGGTTTTATAAAGGGTTAAATACTTTAAGCCACTAAACTTATACTTCCAATATATGGAACAGGAAGCCTTGCATGATATGCAATTCACTTTAGACTGTCCCAAATGGATTTTGGGCATAAAAACTGGTGTCTGAATGGTTAAGCATCCACTTATTACTGATTTCAATAGTGTTGTGTTGAAAGGGTTAAAGGAGCTATAGCCATAAATACAGTATCACACTGTATTCATATAGATAGGGATTCCCTATGCCAAATTCAGTTAAGTGTAGTCTGGTCCAGAGTGGCTCTGGTACATTAAGAACTGGCATCAAACCAACTAATGCTCGGGTATTTAGATGAGAAAATGTAGTTTAGTGAGGTTTGAATTACTTGGGGACAGTGAATTCACACTGACAAAACACAGATTGGAAAGCCCCGCATCTAGTGATGAGCGAGTATACTCGTTGCTCGGGTTTTCCCGAGCATGCTCGAGTGGTCTCCGACTATTTTGGCGTGCGCAGAGATTTAGTTTCTGTCGCCGCAGCTGCATTATTTGCGGCTGCTAGACAGCCTGAACACGTGTGGGGATTCCCTAACAAACAGGCAATCCCCACATGTATTCAGGCTGTCTAGCAGCCGCAAATAATGCAGCTGCGGCGACAGAAACTAAATCTCTGAGCACGCCAAAATAGTTGGAGGACACCCGAGCATTCAACGAGTATACTCGCTCATCACTACCTGTATCAAATTCAAATCATTCATGGCTGGCCCAAATGGGATCTGGGTGTAAAAGCTAACACCAAAGTTGGCAAACAGCCATTTTCACACAGATTTGAATAAGCAGCAGGCATTTAAAAGAGTAAAATGACTATTGACTGCTAAAATCATGCTGCTAGGATGCAGATACAAATGTCCTGCATCAAATTCAATTCACTGCATGGTGCCCAAATGGTTTATGTGCCTAAAGGTTGACATCCAAATGGGCAGACACTTTTTACTGATTTAAATACAGTTGAAACCAGAAGTTTACATACACTATATAAAAAGACACATATGCATGCTTTTCTGCTTTTCTCAATACCTGACATGAAATCAGAACAAACCTTTCCCGTTTTAGGTCAATTAGGATTACCATAATTATTAATATTTGCCAAATGCCAGAATAATAGAGAGAGAGAGATTGTTTTAAGCAAATACATATCCAGAGGGGGAGGCAGCTGGGGCATGCGACCCGGGCGCAGCCGGAAGGGCGGCGCAGTCAGGCCGCCTAATGCGGCGATCCGCAGTGTCTCCCCCCGGCGGCTGCATTCTGCCGCCCCCCAGCTGGCGCAGAGAAGCTGCCACGCGCTGGCTCCCAGGGATGAATTGTACAGGCATCTGTACAGACGCCAGTACAACTGAAGCTCTGATGGCCGGGTCAGAGCGATGTCAGCAGCGTGATCAGGTCATGTGCTCACGCTGCTGACGTCACTCGCCAGTGCCCAGGGCACTGGTGGTAAGTGTGCTCCACTCTGGAGCTGAAGAAACCACCGAAGATTAAGGGGGGGATACATAAAGTGTGTGGGGATTTTGAGTGGGGATGGGGGGCACTTTATGCGTGGGGGGATTTAGAGTGTGGATGGGGGGTTGTTTAATGTGTGTGGGGGATTTTGAGTGGGGATGGGGGGTTATTTAATGTGTGGGGGGATTTAGAGTGGGGATGGGGGTTATTTAATGTGTGGGGGAAATTTAGAGTGGGGATGGGGGGTACTTAATGTGTGGGGGGAATTGGCATGGGAAGGGGGGTACTTAATGTGTGGGGGGAATTGGCATGGGAATGGGGGTACTTAATATGTGGGGAGATTTGGAGTGGGGATGGGGATACTTAATGTGTAGGGAGATTTGGAGTGGGGATGGGGGATACTTAATGTGTGGGGGGATTTGGAGTGGGGATGGGGATACTTAATGTGTGGGGGGATTTGGAGTGGGGATGGGGGGTTATTTAATGTGGGGGGGGATTTGGAGTGGGGATGGGGGGATTTAATGTGTGTGGGGGGATTTGGAGTGGGAATGGGAGGATTTAATGTGTGTGGGGAGATTTGAGGATACAAAATGAAAAGTATGTATGTATGAGGAAACATTATGGGGGATGGGTGCAGACACAGTATGGTGAGTGGGGGATGGATGCAGACAGTATGGGGAGCAAACAGGTAAATGTATGTGGACACAGTATGAGTAGTGATGGGAAAATTGTATGTGGACACAGTCTGGGGAGTGAGGGTGATGGGATGTGTGCAAGCACAGTATGGGGAGTCAGGGGTATGTGTGAGCAAACTGTATAGAGAGTGAGGGGGTAAATATATAGGAGACAGTATGGTGAACAGGGTGATGTTAGAGGAGACAGTATGAAGAGGGAGGGTAATAGTGTCAGGCGACAGTATATTGCAGATATTTTTATTTAGGAGCATTATAATGACACTTCTATCTTTAAGGGGATCGTGTGGAGATTTGCTGCAGAAGACCAGAGAAGATGGAAGTCTGCAGAGACGAGATGTGGATGAGAAAACTCCTCATGGGGTCTGGACAAGAAGAAAACAAAGAGAACGACTCCAGAGACTACGTCATCTATAAGGTACCTGGATGTAAATATTATTTGTGATACTGACTAATTCTCATGTTTTTATTTGTTAGGAGCAATAAAGGGGTTGTCCAGGTTTGTGCTGAGTCTGCAGTCATTCCTTGTGACTGCAGGCTTCTGAATTCTCACAGTGCTCACTGAACGCTGTTAAGATTCTCCCATGCCGGTAATTTACATACATGGGTCACATGCTGACTAGACATGTGTGGCCTCACTCAATGAAAATGAACAGAGCGAGGCTGGGCACGTCTAGTAGGAATCTGGCCAGAAGTATATAAATCACATGCTTGTGCTGACATGACCGTGTACTCTTGCCACCACGGTACGGGAGGATCCTAAAAGTGTGCAGTGCATTAGTTGTGAGAATTCAGAAGCCTGCAATGTCAGGATTCAGCTCTGCAGGTTCCAGTACTCATCACATGAACACCTCACTCATATGCGATTTTCATACTTATGGTCCTGTGACAACGAGCTTCTCTTCCTTCTTCTCTCAGTTTTTCACTGAACATTGAGAGCATTAAGAAGAGCAGCTCATCGATACATGACTAAGTGTGCAAATTGCTTGTGTGCTTTGGGGGGAGGGTGGGCGCCGAACAGAATTCTTGCCCTGGGGGCCAGAAAGCCTAGTTACACCTCTGGTTTTAAGGCATTTTATTACTTACTGCAAAGTTAAAAGTTAACATACACTAAGATTAATATGACTTTAAACAAAGTATTGTCATCCATAAAGCATAATGCACCCCCATAGTCATGCATAAAATATAATAAATGCCATATTCATCCATAAAGTATAATGCACCCATCAATCATCCATATAATATAATGCACCCCATAGTCATCCATAAAATATAATGCACCCTATATTCATCCAAAAGTTATAATGCTCCCCCACATTCATCCATACAGTATAATGCACCCCATAGTCATCCATAGAGTATAATGCACCCCATAGTCATCCATAAAGTATAATGCACCCCCATAGTCAACCATAAAGAATAATACACCCCCATAGTCACCCATAAAGTATAATGCACCCCTATAGTCATCGGTGAAATAGTATGGCCATTGATTTTTTAAAAAATAATCATTAAATACTTACCTTCCCTGTGCTCCCTCACCATGCATGTCCTCTTGTGAAGTCTGCATCTAACTGTAGTGTGCAGCAGGAGCATGTGATTTCACTGACATGCACCCCATCATGTGCATGCTGACATCAGCTGCTGAACTCTGTCTGGCCAGCAGCGTGTATTGTGGCGTGGACCAAGGGAGTTCTCCTTTGAATAATGGCGTTGTATACACCAGAAACACGTCAGGTTTCCTGAGGTTTAATTTTACCATGTTTTAATCTATTTTTCAATAATGATAGATTTTACTTATATCCTGGATGGACGTGTCGACATACTCCCTTTTTCTCCACTGTTTCTCTGTGATGATCAACTGGTGCGGTACCCTCAGGATGAACTCCAGCTGAACCATTGATCCAGTGATTCACAACGTGGTAAGCTTCCAAAACTTCCTCTCCCTCCTCCCCATTACTATTGTATTATACTATATGGAGGACTCTGTGGAGTGTATTAAACTATATTGAGGTTTATGGGGCGTGTATTATATTATATGGAGGACTGACGGCACCACCACCCCATGTATCATCCCCACTGAACCCTTCTCCCCCTTTATCACCCCTGCTGAAGCCCCTCCCTCTGTATCACCCCTGACTGATCACCCTCCCCCTGTATGACCCTTGACTGCACCCACTCCCCCTGTATCACCCCTTACTGAGTCCCCTCTCCCTTAATCAGCCCTGATTGAGCCCCCTTTGCCTGTATCACCTCTGACTGCACCCACTCCCCGTATCACCCCAAACTGAGCCCTTTCTGCTATATCATCCCTGACTGCACCCCCTTTCATGTATCACCCCTGACTGAGCCCTTTCCCTCATACCACCCCTTACTGTGTCCCCTCCCTCATATCACCCTTACTGCACCCTTTCCTCTTTGTCACCCGACTCCCTGACTGCACCCCCTCTCTTGTATCACCTCTGACTACACCCTCTTCCCGTATCACCCTGACTAAGCCCTTCCCCCTATATCCCCCCTGATTGCACCCTCTCCCACATATCACCCCTGACTGCATCTCTTTCCTGTATCACCTCTGACTGAGCCCTCTCTCCCTGTGTCATCCTGACTGATTGAGCCCTCTCCCCCTGTATTACCCTGAATGAGAGCCCTCTCCCTGTATCACCCCTGACTGAGCCCCCTCCCCTTCTATCATCCCTAACTGCCCCAGCTCCAACTGTATCACCCTGACTGAGCCCCCTCTCTCTGTATCATCCCTGACTGTGCCACCTTCCCCTTGAATCACCATGACAGAGTCTCTCTCCCCCTGTATCATCCCTGATTGAACCCTCACTCCCTGTATCACCCCTGATTGACTGATCCCCTCCCCTTGTATCACTCCTGCAGAACCCCCTAACTGCACCACCACCCCCTGTATTACCCCGACTGAGCCCCTTTCCCCCTGTATCACCCTGACTGAGCCCCCTCTCCCTGTATCACCCCTGACTGTGCCACCTCCCCTGTCAATCACCATGATGTAGCCTCTCTCCCCCTGTATCATCCCTGTTTGAGACCTCTCTCCCTGCATCACTTCTGACTGACTGATCCCCTCCTCCTGTATCACCCCTGCAGAAACCTCCTGACTGCACTACCTACCCATGAAGCACCCTGACTGAGCCCCTCTCCCCCTGTATCACCCCTAGCTGAATCCCCTCTCTCTGTATCACCCCTGCTGAACCCCCTCGCCCTGTATTATCACTGACTGATCCCCTCCCTCTGTGTCACCTCTGACTGTGCCCTCTCCCCCTGCATCACCCCTGACTGAGCACCCTCCCACTGTATCACCCTTGACTAATCCCCTCCCCCTGTAACACCCCTGACTAAGCACCCTCCCTCGTATCACACCTGACAGCAACCCCTCCCTGCATCACCCCAGATGGAGCCCTTTCCCCTTTTATCACCCCTGACTGAGTTCCCTCTCCCTGTATCACCCCTGCTTCATCCCTCCCCCTGTATAACCCCTGACTGCTTCCCTCCCCCTGTATCACCTCTGACTGCACCCCCTTCCCCTGTATCACTCCTGACGGATCACTTTCCATCTGTATCACCCCTGATGAATCCCCCCTGACTGCACCACCACCTCCTGTATCACCCCTTAGTCCTTTCTTCCTGTATCACCCCTTACCGAGCATTCTCCCCGTGTATCACCTCTGACTGAGCACCCTCCCCCTGTATGACCCCTGACTGCACCCCCTCCCCCTATATCACCCCTTACTGAGTCCCCTATCCTTTAATCATCCTTGATTGAGCCCCCTTCGCCTGAATCATCTCTGACTGCACCCACTCCCCCTATCACCCCAGACTAAGCCCTTTCCCCCTATATCACCCATGACTGCACCCCCTCCCATGTATCACCCCTGACTGCACCTCCTTTCCTGTATCCCCTCTGACTGAGTCCTTTCCCCTATATCACCAATAACTGCACCTCCTCCCACGTATCACCCCTGACTGCACCTCCTTTAAAGTGCCACCCCTGACTGAGCCCTTTCCCCCTATAGCACCCATGACTGCACCCTCTCAACCATATCTCCCCTGACTGAGCCCTCTCTCCCTGTATCACCCTGACTGAGCACCATCCACCTTTATCACCCTGACTGAGCTCCCTCTCCCTTTGTGATCCCTGACTGTCACCTCCCCCTGAATCACCATGACAGAGCCCCTCTCCATCTGTATCATCCCTGATTGAGACCTCTCTCCCTGTATCACCCCTAACTGACTGATCCCCCTCCCCCTGTTTCACCCCTGCTGAACCCTCCCTGACTGCGCCACCAACCCTGTATCACCCCGACTGAGCCCCTCTCCCCCTATATCACCCGACTGAGTCCCCTCTCCCTGTATAACCCCTGCTGAACCCACTCCCCCTGTATTACCCCTGACTGCTCCCCTCCCCCTGTATCACTCCTGACTGCGCCCCTCCCCACATATCTCCCCTGACTGAGCACCCTCCCCCTTTTTCACCCCTGATTGCGTGCCCTTTGCCTGTATCACCTCTGGCTGCACCCTCTCCCTGTATCACCCCAGACTAAACACTTTCTCCCCATATTATGCTACATGGAGAACTATGGGGAGTGTACTATCCTATATGAAGGATTATGGGGAGTATATTATACTGTATGGATTACTATGGAGAGTATATTATATTATATGGAGAACTGTGAGGAGTGCATTATACTATATGGAGGACTATGGGGAGTGTATTATACTAAACAAGCAAAATTCTGCCAATTCATCAAGTGATTGGATTGTTCATGCTGGAACAGAAATCATTGTTGTCAGCAGCACATCACCCAGAGAAAACTGCAGATATGTTGCTAATAAGATGATACTGTATGCGGTCAGATTGATCTACTAGTGATCATTCTGTTCCCATCACTGTTCCTCAGCCAGTGTAAAGAGGCCAGGAAACAAGCATCGAACAACTTCAAAATTGCCGATCACACTCGGTTAGCGGCCTGAACTCAACGCATGTAAATACAACCGCAATGTTCCTGTGTGATGGTGAATATTAGCATTTTGGGCCTCGTTTTAAACTTTTGCCCAGGGCATCACATGTAGTGACCTGGTCCAGGATATATGACTGTCCCTTTAAAGGGAACCTGTCACCCCCCTCCAGGGCGTTTTTGACTAAAAGAGCCACCTTCAGCAGCACTAAGGCTGCATTCTGTGAAGGTGGCTCTTCTTTTTCTGACCCCTAGTAACGCAGAAATATCGACTTTTATAATTAGCTCCTCATACCAGTAATGAGTCCCACAGGTATGATGTGTCCCCCTGTATCAGCCGCCTATCATCTGTCCATCATGCCTGTCCGGTGCCTCGGCGCCGCCCACCATCTGTCCATCACGATGCCTCATGCGTCGCTGCCTCCTCTTGATTTGAATCCCGGCGCCTGCGCTGTGACAAGTGTTCTCGGACATGCGTAGTGCGCGCTGCCCGAGAACTGACATCAGGCTATTGCGCCTGTGTGTTGCGGAGGCCCCAGCTCCGCAGTGTGAATACATCATAACACACTGCGGGACGGGATCTGGGGCCTCAACAACACGCAGGCGCAATAGCCTGATGTTGGTTCTCGGGCAGTACGCACTGCTGAACACCCTCTCCCTGTATTACCCCTCACTGTGCCCCCTTCCCCTGTATCAACCCTACTGAACACCCTCCCTCTGTATCACCTCTGGTTGAGCCCCCTATCCCAGTATCACCCCTGACTGATCCCCCTCCCACTGTATCACCCCTGACTAAAAGTTTTCTTCCACAACAGTAACAAAATGAGGCCCTTCATAAAATGTTATGGCCTTAAAGGTGGCAGAAGAGATTTACATAACAAATATATGGGGGGATGTGATGGAAAGCTCTTTTGATATTACTCCAATGTCATACATAAGTGATTTAGGACCCCCAACACTATAAGAGGGAACATTCAAATAATGTATTTGCTGCAGAATTTTTACAATGGAAATCCCATAGCAAATTAACAGTGGAAATATCCACACATATTGTGCAGATATTTCTGCATTTACTACTATGTAATAATGCACCTTTACCTCTTTGTACTGCAAAGGATGAAATTGGTGGTGAATATCCAGAGCATAAATTGACACATTATCTATGTCAAATCTGCAACATCGGTCAATTCCCGCCATGGATTTTCTCAGGGTATCGATGAGATGTCATAAAATCTCATCCACTTCACTGGTGTTATAACACATTGGCTAATTAATTAACACCAGGGAACATTTTTCACTCCGTATGCACCAACATATCGGCGTCAACCCCTGCTATATCATTAAGACATGTTCTACCTTATATTACACCCTGATATTAGTCTGTTTTACCACACAATTGGCGTCTTGCATTTATTTCTATGTAGCTACATAGTGTTCCCCAAGAATGATTTTCTCTGGTGGCCGCCCAAAGTGCTCCAGTCCGATACTGCGTGGACCCGATGTGTCTTTGCATCACAATACACTCCAACTGGATGTGTGTCTGAGGACACACATCCAATTGAAGCTTCTTCTGGTGGCTGTTACACTCCTAACCTCAATGTAGTCAACAAGTTCTGTCAGACGGCATTGGTAGTTACCATGTGATGATTCCAGTGCTGCCATTACTTTATTTTTTCATTTTTCTGACACAACATTAAATGTAAATGTGATATATGAACCCTGCCAATCTCAGTTCAATTAATAAAACTGGTAGACTGCCCATTTCCATGCTAGTGTTTATAGACTGAACTTATTTTGGCCAGCTTTGAGTCAACAAGAGATAACAAGGTAAGGGGAATTCCTCGTATGCCCTGGCAGTGTCAGTTTAGTGGACCAAAGTCATTTAACACTTTAAAAATACTGCTTATTCAGTTAATTGAAAAGTACCCCTTTGCACACTTTGATGCCAACTTTTATGTCCAGAACCCATTTGGGCCTACAGTGAACTGAATTTGATACTTTGCATCCTTCTTTGTATGACTGCAGTGTGAAATTTGTGACCCAAACTCATTTAATCCCTTAATACACCATTTAATAAAATCAGTGAAAAATGGCTGTCTGCCTACTTGGACACCAGTGTTTATTCACAGAACCCATTTGGACCAACCTGTATTGTAACGAATTTGTTATGGCACATTCTTATCTGTCTGTTGGCAGTGTGGTTTCTGTGGTACAAAATTATTCAAAGGGATTTTCCAGGCTTGGCACAAAAGTTTGCAGTCACTCTATGTGACTCTTTGTTACTGCAGACTTCTGAATTTTCACATCATGCACTGTGTGCTGTCAAGATTCTCTGATGTCGACACTGGGAGATGGTGGTCATGTGACCGCAACTATGCAATATTCATACTCCCAGCTCCACTCTGACTAGATGTGCATGGCACTCCCTCTGGAAGAAGCCCAAATCGCAAAACGCGCGTCAGGGGTGCCCAGGCTGATAAGGTACGATACTCTAGCTGCAGCAGCTTCTTTTTTCCTCTTTATTATCTGGCCAGTAACAAGGGATATGATTATATGTACTGCATTATGCACTTTTTTACAGCCGATTTGCGCTGTGGCCATCACAAATAGGAATCCAGCTGATCTGTAACTCTTGAGGTTCTTTGATTTAGGACCTTTTTTGTTCGTTTGTAATATGGAGATATCTAAGGAGATTTTTATATAGGAAGCTTTGATTATTAGGTTTCATTCACTAATATGAGACACTCCTCCTTATAAATACTCCTGCAGCATTTTTTTTGTATATGAACTGATAGGATCCAAGCATATATGTATTTTTGAAACCCATATGTACATCTATCAAGGCCTGTCTTTTGCATATGTTTGCCCTCATTTGAAGTACATCATTGTATTATTTTCTTGTCATTGATTTTAATATCTGTTTAAATAAATTTGTATTTTATGGCATTTAGCTTCCTATCTGTTTTTGGGATTTATAGATGTGCATAGCCTTGCACAATATGTCTAGTCAGAATGTGGCTGGAAGCATGCAAATCCCAAACTTTCAATCACATGACCACCCGATATGGCTGTCAGCACCAGAAGATCCTGACTATGTGTGCACGATGTGGGAATTCACAAGTCTGCAGTCATATAAAGTGACTGCAGATTTATGCCAAATATGGACAACCCCTTTAACCCTCTCAAAACACCAGTAATTTATTTGAAACATTGAAATTGGTTGTCTGCCCAGACTAATCGCTATTGATACCTATGACCCATATGGCTGATCCAGTGCATGCCTAACTGTATGACTGCAGTGTGATATTTTAACCACATAAAAATACTAGTTAGTTACTAGAGATGGGCGAACCCGAACAATAAAGCTCAGCATCCGTACCGAACACCTAATGTTCGGGCACGGACACTGAACATGGACTTCACCAGGAAGTCCGTGTTACTGTTCGGGTTCGGCTGCCTGAACACAGGGTGTTTGTCTCGCTGTCATGTGCATGGCAGCATGGCAAACACCACTTCTGATCATCCCTGCCGGTCAGAGAGCCACGGTTCCCATGCAGTCAAAAGACAGCAGGAGTGCACAGCTGTGATCGGAAGTTTAAAGTTTTCCTCCGGTCACTGGTATCAGCTGATGGGACTACTGATCCCATCATCCGACACTTGCAGCCATTAATAACAGTGACATCAAGCCCACGGCTTAGTAATGGAGAGGTGTCTATAAGTCCTTTGTTGAAAATAAGACTAAACACAGTTTTCCATTCTTATTTAAACGCCTAATTCCAGCAAAGCCCTTGTTCTCCTGTAATAACAGTAAGATAAAAAAACAGCAGTATACCATACCTGTCCGTCGTTCTGTCCCACGCCATAATCCATGTATGGGGATAAACAGTTTTCAACCTGGATGGTGCCAAGATGCGACAGTCCAGGCTGAAAACCACTGGTGACTGAACTGCTGCGAGCGCTGCCTCAGAGACAGGTGGTGACGTCATCGAGGTTACAGCAAATAGAAAATGGCTGACAGCACTTACAGGATCAAAGGATGCGCGCTCTAAGTCCAAGGACCCAGTTAGACATGAGAAGTCACGTGTGTCGGGAAAGGGCTGACGGTCCTGCTCCTCTGCCTACACCTCCTGGTATATCCAGGTAACAATACTTTATTTATGATTAGAGTTGAGCGATACCGTCCGATACTTCAAAGTATCGTATCGGATGGTATCGGCCGATCTTTAAAAAAAGTATCGGTATCGCCGATTCCGATACCGGAAGTCCCATTCAAGTCTATGGGACTTCCGGTATCGGAATAAGAAAAACCCTTTCCTGCCCTTGTACAGCCTCTCTGGGGTCTGTACGGGCCTTTCGGGGGGCTGTGCCGGCCTGCCAGGGGGTCTGTGCAGGCTCCGGTGGTCTGTGCCGGCCTGCCGGTGGTCTGTGCAGGCTCCGGGGGGCTGTGCCGGCCTGCCGGGGGGCTGTGCCGGCCTGCCGGGGGGCTGTGCAGGCTCCGGGGGGCTGTGCCGGCCTGCCGGGGGGCTGTGCCGGCCTGCCGGTGGTCTGTGCAGGCTCCGGGGGTCTGTGCAGGCATCGTCCGATGGGACTACAAGTCCCATCGGGCGATGCCTGCTACCATGACAGTGATTGACACATTAGCCAATGATGGGACAGTAGTAGTCCCATCATCCGGCTAATGTGTTAAATGTAAAAAAAAAAAAAAAAATTACATGCTACATACATACAACATGCATACTACATACATGCTACATTCATACTACATACTACATACATGCTACATTCATACTACATAAATACTACATGCAACATACATACTACATATATACTACATGCATGCTACATACATACTGCATGCTACATACATACCACATATATACTACATACATACTACATGCATGCTACATGCATGCTACATGCTACATACATAACACATATATACTACATGCATGCTACATACATACTACATGCTACATACAACATATATACTACATGCATGCTACATACTACATGCTACATACATACTACATATATACTACATGCATGCTACATACATACTGCATGCTACATGCATGCTACATACATACTACATACATACTACATGCTACATACATACTACATATATACTACATACATACTACATACATACTACATGCATGCTACATGCATGCTACATACATAACACATATATACTACATGCATGCTACATACATACTACATGCTACATATATACCATATACATACTACATGCATGCTACATACATACTACATGCTACATACATACTACATATATACTACATGCATGCTACATACATACTACATGCTACATACATACTACATATATACTACATGCATGCTACATACATACTACATGCTACATACATACTACATATATACTACATGCATGCTACATACTACATGCTACATACATACTACATATATACTACATGCATGCTACATACATACTACATGCATGCTACATACATACTACATGCTACATACATACCACATACATACTACATATATACTACATGCATGCTACATACATACTGCATGCTACATGCATGCTACATACATACTACATACATACTACATGCTACATACATACCACATATATACTACATACATACAATACATTCATACAATACATACATAGACATACAGTACATATAACATAGAGTAACATACTTACCAATACTTGTCACATTGTTCCCCGAAGCCATTGTCTTTTCCGGAATAAATATTAACATAACAAACCACAAAAATACTCACCCACGATCCGAAGCAGTCCACGAGTGTGTCCCACGACGATCTTGGGTAGAGAACTGCAGCATCAGCTGTTGCTGCCGTTCTCTACGGGCTGCAGGAATCCAATGACGGAAGGTAGGTATCCTTCCGCACTGTATTCCTCCGCCACTTAAAAAAAAAAAGTCCCTAGTCTCACTTTATGCCATTGCTGTGTGGGAAATTCCCACACAGCAATGGCATAAAGTGAGACTAGGGACTTTTTTTTTTTAAGTGGCGGAGGAATACAGTGCGGAAGGATACCTACCTTCCGTCATTGGATTCCTGCAGCCCGTAGAGAACGGCAGCATCATCTGATGCTGCAGTTCTCTACCCAAGATCGTCGTGGGACACACTCGTGGACTGCTTCGGATCGTGGGTGAGTATTTTTGTGGTTTGTTATGTTAATATTTATTCCGGAAAAGACAATGGCTTCGGGGAACAATGTGACAAGTATTGGTAAGTATGTTACTCTATGTTATATGTACTGTATGTCTATGTATGTATTGTATGAATGTATTGTATGTATGTAGTATATATGTGGTATGTATGTAGCATGTAGTATGTATGTAGTATGTATGTAGCATGCATGTAGCATGTAGTATGTATGTAGCATGCATGTAGTATATATGTAGTATGTATGTAGCATGTAGTATGTATGTAGTATGTATGTGGTATGTATGTAGCATGTAGTATGTATGTAGCATGCATGTAGTATATATGTAGTATGTATGTAGTATGTATGTAGTATGTATGTGGTATGTATGTAGCATGTAGTATGTATGTAGCATGCATGTAGTATATATGTAGTATGTAGTATGTATGTAGTATGTATGTGGTATGTATGTAGCATGTAGTATGTATGTGGCATGCATGTAGCATGCATGTAGTATGTATGTAGCATGCATGTAGTATATATGTAGTATGTATGTAGCATGTAGTATGTATGTAGTATGTATGTAGTATGTATGTGGTATGTATGTAGCATGTATGTAGCATGCATGTAGTATATATGTAGTATGTAGTATGTATGTAGTATGTATGTGGTATGTATGTAGCATGTAGTATGTATGTAGCATGCATGTAGCATGCATGTAGTATGTATGTAGCATGCATGTAGTATGTATGTAGCATGCATGTAGTATGTATGTAGTATGTATGTAGTATGTATGTAGCATGTATGTAGTATGTATGTAGTATATATGTAGTATGTATGTAGCATGTAGTATGTATGTAGCATGCATGTAGTATATATGTAGTATGTATGTAGCATGCATGTAGTATGTATGTAGTATGTATGTAGTATGTATGTAGCATGTATGTAGTATGTATGTAGTATATATGTAGTATGTATGTAGCATGCATGTAGTATGTATGTAGCATGTAGTATGTATGTAGCATGCATGTAGTATGTATGTAGCATGTATGTAGTATGTATGTAGTATTTTTTTTTTTTTTTTTTTTTTTAACATTTAACACATTAGCCGGATGATGGGACTACTACTGTCCCATCATTGGCTAATGTGTCAATCACTGTCATGGTAGCAGGCATCGCCCGATGGGACTTGTAGTCCCATCGGACGATGCTTGCACAGACCCCCGGACATCAGCACAGCCCCCCGGCAGGCCGGCACAGCCCCCCGGCAGGCCGGTACAGACCCCCACAGGGTGCACAGACCACCGGCAGGCCGGCACAGCCCCCCGGCAGGCCGGTACAGACCCCGGGCAGTCCACACAGCCCCCCGGCAGGCCGGCACAGCCCCCCGGCAGGCCGGCAGAGACCCCCGGAAGGCCCGAAATGACGGCGCATCATGATGCGCACACACCGCGCATCATGATGACGTCAGGCCGTCAATCAACTGAACTTCCGATTCCGATGCCGAATTCCGATATTGAAAAAATATCGGAAGTCGGTATCGGAATTCCGATACAGCAAGTATCGGCCGATACCCGATACTTGCGGTATCGGAATGCTCAACACTATTTATGATGCTTGATTTTTAGGCTGCTGTGTGTTAGTATTTTTTGCCTATATCGCAGCCGCAACTGCTATGAGTCATCATACTATGCATGTACTTGTGTTATGGTTGTCCTTTAATATGAGCACTTGCTCTTAGTTTAGTACTTGTATATTCATATTATCATGACAGGTGGTTGCTAGTAGGTGCCAATTTGATCTTTTTCTGATCCAATTTGATTAATTATGTGCAATGCAGTCCACATCTTCCTACATGTTCAATAGAATATATGTGTAGTCGCAGAGCAGTTTTGTCTGGATGCCCATTTTTTCTTGTGTGACCACTTGGTGTGTGCAAGATTCCCTGCCCCTACCGTTGTACCATACCCGTCTTTATACTTCTTGTATTTAATAAAGTATTGAATTTTAATGGGACCCTTTGACTGCTTTCAGTGTTTTCTCAGCATGCTTTTCTGCAGTTGGCCCTATACTTATCCATTAAAAATGCACATTTTTGAGTGGTAGGCGGCAATTTGCCCTGTACTTATTGTTATTTCCCTCATACATGTGTTATGTTTGCCACTATTTATCTAATTATGAGTTGCCAGCATGAGATCAATAGACAAAAGTCATGTAACCCTTTTAAAATACCAATATTATTTTTTTTTTAAGTAGCGGTCTGTCCACATGGGTGTCATTTTTTATGTATAGACCAGTCTGGAATATAATGAATTTAATGTGGGGTATCCCTATCTGTATGACAAAAGTACAATATTTGTGGCAGAAAATTATTTAGCCCTTCGTATATATGAGTTACTTATTCAAATCACACAGACATTTCTGTTTTTCCACTTGGATGCCAGCTTTTATATCCAAAATCCATTTTTGCTAGGCTAGAGCAAACTGAATTTGACATGGAGCATCCCTCTTTGTATAATGACAATTTGATTTCAGTGATTCAGTCATTTAAGGGTGTGTGCACACGCTGCGGTTCCGCAGCGGATTTGGCCGCTGCGTATCCGCAGCAGTTTTTGCTGCGGTGTACAGTGCCATAATATCCTATGGATATTAAAAACCGCAGTGCAGATGGTGCGGATTTTTCTAAACCGCAGAAAGAATTGACATGTCAATTCTTTCTGCGGATTCAGCTGCGGTTTACCATCTCCTCCATTGTAGAGATAAAAAACCGCAGGGCAAAACCGCAGGTAAAACCTCAGGTCTTTTGACCTGCAGATTTACCTGCGGATTTTACAAAATCCGCGTAGCCAAATCCGCACCCCAATCCGCAGCATGTGCACATACCCTAAGCCTTTAAATAACACCATCAGGTGACCTTTTTGATTTTTTTTTTTCATTTTTATAGTTACAGTTACGGTAAGTTTTTTCACTTCATAGCACCTCGCTGAATTGTATTTTATTATTATATAAAGTTTTTCTTTATTACTAGTCTTATAAAAAAAAATTTTTTCTGCAAAAAAGAAATTTCTTTTGCAAAAAAAAAAATTGGAAAAATATGAAACCAATATCAGCATCATATGCAGGAATCGGACTTGAGCTTCATGTCTGGCTTCTGTGTCTGAGTTTATAGCATTTATTTTCACCACCAGACATTGCTGACTTGTACACCCGCTGCACTGACTGCGTGCCATTTCCACCTTGGAGTCTGCATTGTGCGCTGCTGCCATGAGAAGTAACTGAGTAGGGTTAAAGCACGCTATGCAGGGGTCATATGGGCATCTATAGTAACAGTTCACTGTACCTCGAGGTGCCAAGCACTATTTACATACATACCTGTGATACCAGTAGCTAAGATTCTATTCGTTTTTTTTTGTCCAGCAATCAATTATTTAAATTTTTATTTGTCCAAATCCAGTAAGGTTAATATACCAATCAAATTTCAAAGTACCAGATAACTCTTTATTAATAAAACCTATTACATTTCTAACATTTTAATTGTTCTGCTTCCCGTCACCAAATGTCTTGAAATTATGGCCTCTGTTTCTGCCATCAGAGGTGTTTTCTGCAGACTAAATAGATTTGACAAACTGTAAGACAGAATGCATTTCTATTCTTCTAATCAGAACAATAACAACCATTACGGAACGTGATGGACTACATGATATAACTTCAAAATGCCAGAAGAAAGAAATTTATGAAATTCTACAAAACAGTCACCTTTTTTGCTTTTTTTAGCCTTGAAGAAGTGGCAGCAGAAATCACTTGGTATGCAAAGCGTTTTTCACTTGTGGTTTTAAAATGGTTGTCTAAACCTCTTTCTTCTCTGCCTCCTGGCTTCTTACTTCTCAGTAGAGGATTTTTAATTAGAGGTAAATGTCAAAGTTGCTTGTCTTTACAAGCATTTTGCAATTTTACCCATTTAGCCCGTAAGGACCAAGCCACTTTGTAGGTTAATGACCAGGCCTTAATTTTGAAATCTGACCACTGTCACTTTATGTGATTATAATTCTGGAATGCTTCAATGGACCTCACTGATTCTGAGATTGTTCTTTCGTGACATATTGTACTTTATTGTAGCAGTAAAACTTCTTCAAAATTTCTTGTGTTTTTTGTGCAAAAAATGTAAATTTGGCAAAAAATTTAAAAATTTCACAATTTTCAAACTTTTAATCTTTATACCCCTAAATCAGAGTGTTATGTCACACAAAATAGTTAATAAATAACATTTCCCACATGTCTACTTTACATCAGCACAAATTTTGAAACATAACTTTTTGGGTAAAATTGGCTGGAATTGAGAGAGGATGCCATGTCGCATTTGGAGAGCCCCTGATATGCCTAAACATTGGAAAACCCCACAAGTGACTCTATTTTGGAAACTAGACCCCTCAAGGGACTTATCTAGATGATTGGTGAGCGCCTTAAACCCCCAGGTGTTTCACATAAGTTTATAACGTAGAGCCGTGAAAATTAAAAATCACATTTTTTCCACAAAAATCTTCTTTTGGAACCTTTTTTTTATTTTAATAAAGGTAGCAGGAGAAAATGGACAACAAAAATTGTTGTGCAATTCCTCCTGAATGTGCCAATACCGCATGTGTGGGTGAAAACTACCTTTGAGGCACAGTGAAAAGCTCAAAAGGGAAAGTGCACCTGATATAGAAGGGTTAATGGTTTGCCTTTAACTGCCTTTAATTCTTCAATTGCCTTTTGCCTTTCATTGCTAGAATTTATTCTTATGACACAGCAGTTTGCCAGTCTCCTCTTCAAGGAAAATATGCTTCTTACCATATATGTTCTCAATAGTCAGCCACAACGTGTTCAGGGTACATGGTAAACAAGGTATGACCCTGGGTAAAAGGTGGGGGCTACATGAGCTTCTTTTTCTCTTAGCGCTTGTAAATTAAGAGCGTAAACTCCTAATTTGGCCTCACTGGTGACCTGGCATGTCTGACTTTGGGTCAGAACGAAAACAACTACAACAGTTTTGGCTAGAGTTGAGCAAAACGGGTTGGTCAAATTCAAAAGTCGCCGACTTTAGCTAAAGTCGGGTTTCGTCGATCGAAACCTGACCATAAAGTGAGGTCGGCCATGAGGTCGCCGACCCGAGCGCCAAAGTTGCGTTTCAAATAATGCTTCCAGCGCCTTTTCTCAGCCAATGATGGAGGACGCACACTGTGGGCAGCGCGATGACATGGGCAGCGGCCACCACCATCTTAGAGACGGGCATTGAAGTGATTGGCTGGCTTTGTGTGGCGTCACAGTGGCTATAAAAGGCCGTGACCGCCGACCGCCATCTAACTTCTGCCGATCTTAGAATAGGGAGAGGTGCTGCTGCTAATTCTGAATAGGGAGAGCCTTAGGCAGGGAAGAAGAAAAAAAAATTGCTTTTGCTGATAGCGCTTTTCACTGTACAGTTAGTGTGCAGTGAAAGGGGAGGATTTTTGTTGTGTGCAACAGCGCTGGTGGCGATTAGGCTGCCTTTTAAGGCTATCTGATAGCTGCATTGCTGTGTGCACACTGCTGTTCAAACTGCTTTTTTTTCAAAGCACTCCAACTTTTATCATTTTGTTCTGGTCAGTTACCGAGCGTTCATTTTTTCACACACCGTATAGCGGTGTATGCTCCTCACACACTATCGTGTACCGGCTGGTATCATGGACAAATACAAGCTATCTGTGTGTGACTCTGGGAAAAAAAAGAGGAGATTTTCCATTTTTCCAGACCTACACCGTATAGAGCTGTCCGCTTTTCAAACAGTTTCGTATTTCTGCTGTTTGATTATGGTCAAAACTATACAGAGACAGTATGTGTCACTCCGTATAAAAATAGACAGAGATTTAAAATTTTCCATGCATACACCATATAGCGGTGTACGCTCCTCACACACTACCGTGTACCGGCTGGTATCACGGACAAATACAAGCCATCTTTGTGTGACTCTGGAGAAAAAAAGTAGGACATTTTTCCATTTTTCCTGACCTACACTGTATAGAGCTGTCCACTTTTCAAACAGTTTCGTATATCTGCTGTTTGATTATGGTCCAAACTATACAGAGACAGCGTGTGTCACTCCGTATAAAAATAGACGGAGATTTTCAATTTTCCATACAGACACCGTATAGAGCTGTCCGATGTGTGTGACACTCCGTAAATACATATACGGACATTTCCATTTCTCCATACACCTTATTGAGCTGTCCGATTCTTAAACCGTATTGTATATCTGCTGTTCGCATTACAGTCACATCTATACAGAGTCAGCGTGTGTGACACTCCGTAAATACATATACGGAGATTATTAGTTACACAAAAAACATATACAGCTGTACACTTCTGATACAGTACCATATATCTGCTTGTTGGATTACGGTCAAATACATACTGGGAGAGCGTCTGTGACTAACAAAATACACTCACTGGCCACTTTATTAGGTACACCTGTCCAACTGTGTGTTAAGACTTAATTTCTAATCAGCCAATCACATGGCGGCAACTCAGTGCATTTAGGCATGTAGACATGGTCAAGACAATCTCCTGCAGTTCAAACCGAGCATCAGTATGGGGAAGAAAGGTGATTTGAGTGCCTTTGAACGTGGCATGATTGTTGGTGCCAGAAGGGCTGGTCTGAGAATTTCAGAAACTGCTGATCTACTGGGATTTTCACGCACAACCATCTCTAGGGTTTACAGAGAATGGTCCGAAAAAGAAAAAAAATCCAGTGAGCGGCAGTTCTGTGGCCGGAAATGCCATGTAGATGCCAGAGGTCAGAGGAGAATGGACAGACTGGTTCGAGCTGATAGAAAGGCAACAGTGACTCAAATTGCCACCCGTTACAACCAAGGTAGGCAGAAGAGCATCTCTGAACGCACAGTGCGTCGAACTTTGAGGCAGATGGGCTACAGCAGCAGAAGACCACACTGGGTACCACTCCTCTCAGCTAAGAACAGGAAACTGAGGCTACAATTTGCACAAGCTCATCGAAATTGGACAGTAGAAGATTGGAAAAACGTTGCCTGGTCTGATGAGTCTCGATTTCTGCTGCGACATTCGGATGGTAGGGTCAGAATTTGGCGTAAACAACATGAAAGCATGGATCCATCCTGCCTTGTATCAACGGTTCAGGCTGGTGGTGGTGGTGTCATGGTGTGGGGAATTTTTTCTGGGCACTCTTTGGGCCCCTTGGTACCAATTGAGCATCGTTGCAACGCCACAGCCTACCTGAGTATTGTTGCTGACCATGTCCATCCCTTTATGACCACAATGTACCCAACATCTGATGGCTACTTTCAGCAGGATAATGCGCCATGTCATAAAGCTCGAATCATCTCAGATTGGTTTCTTGAACATGACAATGAGTTTACTGTACTCAAATGGCCTCCTCAGTCACCAGATCTCAATCCAATAGAGCATCTTTGGGATGTGGTGGAACAGGAGATTCGCATCAGGGATGTGCAGCCGACAAATCTGCGCCAACTGTGTGATGCCATCATGTCAATATGGTCCAAAATCTCTGAGGAATGCTTCCAGCACCTTGTTGAATCTCTGCCACGAAGAATTGAGGCAGTTCTGAAGGCAAAAGGGGGTCCAACCCCTTACTAGCATGGTGTACCTAATAAAGTGGCCAGTGAGTGTATATACGTAGATTTAATTTTTTGAATACACCTTACACAGCTGGACACTCCTCATACAGTACCATCTCTCTGCTGGTATGTTTGGTTCATTTTCCCAAACATGAGGAAGTATGGTGGAAGAGGCCGCTGACGTGGGCAGGGGGGCGCAGCTGGTACTGATGGTGGTGGTACGTTGGCTGGTTCTGGCAAAAGCACAATAGCAGCTAAGGAAGGAGGTGTTGAGCCTGCGTCATCGTCTGGCCCAAGAAGGCCTGTAAGGTTCCCTTTTCTTGTAGTTGGAAAACCGCTTTTAAAGCTGGAGCATCAGGAAAAGGTTTTGGCGTACATTGCCGAAACAGCCACCAGCACTATTGCCTCCTCTTCTCAACGTTCGAAACCTGCAAGCACGGAGTCGTCAGTGCAGGGTTTTGGTCAGGAAAAACACCTTTCCTTGTGTCCTTTGGAGCGCCCCCTTGTGTTTTTATGTCTAATAATAAACTGGCTATTCCTTTAAATATTCGGAGTAATTAATGAATCAGCCGGAAGCACTCCTTGACAAACTGGAAATCCTTTTCTGCATTCTCTGACGAATCTCCTACAAGGTAGTTCGTTCCACCTGTTTTGAGCTGCAGGCCAGCAGATCCAGATGATTACTCCAGTACCCAAGCATAGGGTTATACGCTGAGCAACAAGACACCAAAAAGGTGAGAAGAATTTTTTATTTCTATCTGACATAATTAAAACTCTGCACTTAGATCTGTACCCCGTTCTTTTTCTGGATATTCCTTGAAATACTCAGAGTAATTAATGAATCAGCCGGAAGCCTCCTTGACAAACTGGAAATCTTTCTCTCCAGTCCAAGATGAATCTAACATGGAGTGCACTGATGCACAGCCACTGCTAGATGATTCTGCTGGTACATTGACCCAGAGCACTACATTGCCCTCGCAGTCTACTGAGCCAGAATCTGACACTGATGAAACTCAGTTGCCCCTTCCCGCATACTATACCACCTTACACGGTGACACAGAGGAAGATAAAGAGGAAGGTGCAGATGAATTTGAAGAGGAGGTGATGGATGACCCAGTTCTTGACCCAGATTGGCATCCATTGGGGGAGGAGGGTGGCGCTGGCAATAGTTCAGATAAGGAGAAGGATCCGCAGCAGGCATTGACATGGCAGCAGCAGTTATCTGGCAGGCCCGTAGCTATCCAAAAATGTGGACCAAAAACTAAAAGAGTTGCAGGACAGCTTGGCCAGATGGTCATCTTAGCACAGCGTGCAACGCCAGAAAATGTATACCATAGCAGGAAGAGTGTAGCACTTCTTTGTCCAAAATCCTACTGATGAGGCAAAGGTTACCTGTAAGAAGTACGGAAGGTCCTTTAGCCGAGGTAAACAACTCAGAAATTTGAATACCAATTGCATGCTTAGACATTTAACCAACATGCACTTGCAACGTGGATGGACTACAAAACCTCAGGTAGCACATGTGAACCTGCTCCGACTGAAGGTAGCCAACAACGCTCCATCACTTCCCCCACCGTAAGACCACCGCCACCGTTAAGCACAACACCAGCACTAAATGTGGAGGTGTCGTCGCAAGGCCAAAGCACTCAGGGAATCACAATGGTTTTGCGACACAACACTGAATCTAGGCCATCACCACCAATACCATCACTAACCCCCTCTCACTCCAGCCGGTCCACCACTATTTCCCCAATATGCAGCTCTCCAGTCCATCTCACCCTACCAGACAATCTGAGTAGGACAGCAAAGTACTCATCCTCTAATCCGTGTACACTGTGTTTGAACGCCTACATTGCCAAACTAATTTCATTAGAGATGATGCCCTGCCATTTGGTTGAAAGTGAAGCTTTCCACAAGCTCATGGCCTGCGCAGTTCCACGATATAACCTACCCAGCCGGCACTTCTTTTCTTGAAAAGCCATCCCTGCCCTTCACCGGCATGTGAAAGACCACATTGTCCATGCACTAAAACAGTCAGTGAGTGGAAAGGTGCACCTCACAACAGATGCATGGACCAGTAGGCATGGCCAGGGCCATTACATGTCCATCACTGCGCACTGGGTTAATGTGGTGGTTGCAGGCTCCACAGGGGACAGCGGCGGTGGAACAGTGCTGCCTAGCCCATGGTATAGGAAACAGTTGGCTGTAGGCTTTCGACCCTCCTCCTCCATAAGCGAAAGCTCGTCCACAGAGCGCAGTCGCACAAGCACTCCATCCGCAGCTGGCAATGTTGCACACGAGATGTCCCACTATTGAACAGCTAGTGGTAAGCGTCAGCAGGCTGTATTAAAGATGATGTCTTTGGGCGACAACAGACACACCGCGGAGGTACTGGCTGACTACTTGAAGTGACAAACTGAGTCATGGCTGGGCAGTTTACATCTTGAGCCAGGCAAGGTAGTCAGTGATAACGGCCGTAATTTTGTGGCAGCCATAGCCCTTGCAAAACTCACACACATACCTTGCCTGGCTCACACTTTGAACCTGGTGGTGCAGTGCTTCCTTAATAATTATACGGAGTTAACATCCCTGCTCCATAAGGTGCGAAGACTGTGCTCACACATCCGTCGCTCGGCTGTACACTCCAGTCCTATGCAGAAGCTGCAGCGATTGCTCCACCTCCCCAAGCACCTCCTAATCATAGATGTTGCTACAAGGTGGAACTCCACCCTGCACATGGTTGAGAGGCTGTGCGAACAGAGGCAGGCTGTAATGCATTTGTGGGAGGATACACGGGCAGGCAGTTTGAGGGAAGACATGGAATTTCCGGGTGTGCAGTGGTCAAAGCTGAAAGACCTCTGTAAAGTCCTTCAGTGTTTTGAGGAATGCACATGGCTGGTAAGCGCAGATGACGCCATCATAAGCATGAGCATCCCACTTATGCGTCTGCTCATGCAAAGTTTGACGCACATTAAGGATCAGGCGTCTGCAGTTGAGGAGGAACAGGAGGAGGAGGAGGAGGAGGAGGAGGGAAGCCTTGCTGACAGTCAGCCATTGTCTGGTCAGGGAACTGTCCTGGACGAGGTGGAGGAGGAGGAGGGGGATGATTATTTTGGGCAGGAGGATGCTTCTCAGGGGGCAAGAGAAAATGTTGGCATTCCAAGGTCAGGTACAGGGTTTGTGTGTGACTGTAGGGATGTGGATTTGCCAGAAAGGGCTCCTCCACCCAGCAGTGGCAGTGCATTATTGACACCTGGAACATTGGCCCACATGTGTGATTATGCCTTGCAGATCCTAAAAAGGGACCCCTGCATTGCCAAAATGATGAAGGATAATGACCACTGGCTTGCCAGCATCCTCGATCCACGCTACAAAGGCAAATTACACAACATCATGCCACAGGAGAACCTAGAGATAATATTGGCTAACAAACAAGCAACTCTGGTAAACCGTTTGTTGAGGCTTTCCCAGCACACAGGAGCGGTGCTGGTTCTCCCATGAGCCGTAGTGGGCACAATGGAAAAGGTGTTCGTGGCGCGCACAGCTGAAGTGGCATTGGAGACAGGGGTTTCATGACCATGTTGTGGATTGATTTCTCAAGTACGGCTCACACGACTGCTAATACTGCATCGATTAAAAGTGATAGGAGACAGCAGTTGTCAACTATGGTTACAAACTACTTCTCCCATATCGATGTTCTCCCTCACAGGTCATTCCCCTTTGACTATTGGGCCTCAAAACTGGACACCTGGCCTGAATTGGCACAATATGCCTTACAGGAGCTCGCTTGCCCTGCTGCTAGTGTGTTATCTGAAAGAGTCTTCAGTGCTGGTGGATCAATACTGACAGAAAAAAGGACCAGTCTGTTGAGCCAAAATGTTGATGATCTAACCTTCATTAAAATGAACTATGCATGGGTTTCAAAGGATTTTGTCCCACCTTCCCTTGATGACACAGAGGTTGCCAGAAACCTGCCTCGCTTTTGTCCTCCTCTTCCTCAGACTTGCCCAATTCCGCCATTTGCAGCTGCTGAATGTCCAGCCTACACATCAACATATGCCATTTTTTAAACCTCCCTAACAGGGCTACCCACCCCCCCAAGGGCTGGGGTCAACACCTGGCACACCCGGGCAAGTGCCGTTGCTCTGAACAGGTGGATGGGCCCACTGATGGCCGACGGCATTGGCACAGGGCCCCTCATAGTACAATACAGTGGTTCTGATGGTGGGGGGGCCCACTCGCCATCAGGCACAGCAGCGTACTATGAGGGGCCCTGTGCCAGTACCGTCGCCCAAGAGTGTGCCTCCCCTGCTTGGTCATGGCCACAGCACTTGCAAGTTGCAATACTTACCTCTCCCTGCTCCACCACTGTGTAGTCTGGCCAGTTAACTCCTTCACAGGGATGGCCACTAGAAATTTGGTGTATTGATCGATGATGGTTAAGATGTAGTTATGGCCTGTCCTGCTGGCCTATACCTTCAGATGATCAATGGCTACCATTTGTAATGGACGTCAACTTACAAGCGGATGCCGTCGTGCTTTATGATCACCTTTCACAGTTGTGATAGTCACAGACGTGTGACATTCCTGCCACCATTTTTCAATGTCTCCTCTCATGCCAAGCTAATAGAATCGCCTACGGCCTGTGGTTTCTGTCTTTTCCACTCCAAAATGACCAGACACATCATGATAGGCAGTGAGGACCGTGTCTACATCTCTCCCTGTGATCACGATTTGATGGAGACGAGTAACAGTGAATGTGATCCACGCTACTGCGATAAAGCAATCCTTTCTTCACAAAGAACCGTTTTTGCTGTCTCCATAGACACAGCAATTGAGGGTCTGCATCGCCTCTGCAACATCTACCAGGAGGTTTTCCTGCGATGAGTAATTCCCAAATTTCTGCAAACACTCGACTTTCCGTCTGTACTTGTATCCATGTAGCTTCCCGTAGCGGAGAGTCTGGACTGGCTTACTGAGATTGAAATATATACGAAGATTTAAAACTACCACAACACTGTATACTGTTGTACGCTTCGAATACCTTTCCCTTTTTTCTACTTTTTAAATTCTGGTGTTATACATACTGAGCCTGTGAGTGTCTGTGTCTGACTCCGGAAGTATAGACAGAAATTTACAATTACCCATAGACTGGATAGATTGTTCAAAATTGTTTATTACGGTATCATCCATAGTGAGTGAGCATGTGTGGTTTACGTCTTCTATATATACGGTGAATCGGAGATACCAATTTTTACCCTATACTCGATACAGCTTGTATCTTGTTATACAGTACCTTTGTTCGACATTTAGTATTACGGTCAAATCCATACTGAGTAAGCATCTGAGAGTGACTATGGGACTATGTATTCGGAGATTTCAGTTGTACCCTATAATATACTGTATATACTTGCTATCTTGTTATCCAGTACCTTTTTTTTTACAACATTTTATATTATGGACAAACCCAGACTGAGTGAGCATCTGGGGGTGACTCCAGAAATATATACCGAGATTTCAAATTTGGCCAACACTGTATACAGCTGTATGCTTCTGATACAGTAACCTTTTTGCTATTTAGATTCTGGTGTAATCCATAATGAGCCTGTGAACGTCTGTCTGTTACTCCAGAAATATATTTGGAGATTTAAGATTACCCCAACACTGTATACAGCTGTACGCTTGTGTTACATTACCCATTTACAGCTTTTCATATTCTTGTGTAATCCATACTGGGCCTGAGAGCGTTTGTGTCTGCCTCCTGAAATATATATGGAGATTCAGAATGTTTACACTATACTATATATACCTTGTATCTGGTGATACAGTACCCTTTTTCAACTTTTTATTTTATTGTGTAATCCATACTGAGCGTGTGAGCGTCTGTGTATGACTCATGAAATTTATACGGAGATTTACTGTTATCCCTAGACTGTGATATAAAATAGTTAATGGTTTGCTTTTGTATCCCTTTAAATGCCTTTAATTCTCCATTTGCCTTTTGCCTTTCATTCATTCTTATGACACTGCAGTTTTGCCTGTCTCCTCTTCAAGGAGAAAATGCTTCTTATCATATGTTCTCAAAAGTCAGCCACAGCGTGTTCTGGGAACATTGTAAACATGGTATGACCCTGGAGGTGATGGTGGGGGCCACATGAGCTCCATAGAATTTCATATTGTTGTAAATGGTATAAAAGATTGCCTTGTATTTCATTACGTCAGATAAAGTGATTTGACCACGGCTTGTGTGTTGAGTCTCTTGTCTCCAAGCGCTTGTCATCAGAAGGGCAAAAAACCTTATAATCTGGACTCACTGGTGATCTGGCATACCTGACGCTTGGTCAGAACAAAAAGCAGCTACGACAACTTTATAGAGCTGTAAGCTTCTAATACAATACCATATATCTGCTGATATTTTGGGTACATTTTCTAAAACATGAGGAAGTATAGTGGAAGAGGATGCGGGTGTGGGGGGCCACCGGGTACTGATGGTGGTGGTGGTGCATCTGCTGGTAGTGCCAAAAGCTAAGGCAGGAGGTGTTAAGCCTGCGTCATGGTCTAGCTCCGGAAGGCCTGTAAGGCTCCCTTTTCTGGGAGTAGGTAGACTGCTTTTAAAGCCGGAGCATCAGAAACTGTTTTTGGCTTACATTACTGAAACAGACTCCAGCTCTATCGCCTCCTCTTCTGAAGTTTCAAAAAATGCAAGCACTGAGTCGTCAGTGCAGGCTTCTGGTCAGGAGCAACCCCTTTCCTTGTGTCCTTTACCCACACCAAAAGTGAAGGATGCGGCAGCACACACTTCAGATTACTCCATGGAGCTCTTTTCACATACCATGCCTGGGATCATTAAAAATGGGGCCCATCATATACTGGAACATTCCCAATGGGGGTCATCAGACACTGGAACAGCATTTACAGGGCCCATTATACACTGGAGCATTAGAAATGGAGCCCATTATATATGGAGCATTATTTGGGCCCATAAGACACTGGAGCATCATCCATGGGGCCCATCATATACTGGAGCATTCCAAATGGGGGACATCAGACACTGGAGCAGCATTTACGGGGCCCATTATACACTGGAGCATTCCAAATGGGGGGACATCAGACACTGGAGCATCATTTATGGGGCCCATTATACACTGGAGCTTTAGAAATGGAGCCCATTAGATATGGAGCATTATTTGGGCTCATAAGACACTGGAGCATCATCCATGGGGCCCATCATACACTGGAGCATTCTAAATGGGGCAGATCAGACACTGGATCAGCATCTATGGGGCACATTATACACTGGATCATTACAAATGGGGCCCATTATATATGGAGCATTATTTGGGCCCATAACACACTGGAGCATCGTCCATGGGGACATCATATACTGTAGCATTATGTGGAGCTCATCATATACTGTATGGAACATTATATGTGACCAATTATTCTGTACGGAGAAATATATGGGGCTCATTATTCTGTATGGCGCACAATGTGGTGGCCATAATACTGTATGGAGTAATATACTGTCCTTTTTTGAGCTATTGTACAATTTAAAATAGATCAATCATGTCATGTAAGCAGTGAAGTATTTGTCTTTGTACTATACCTATATTTCTGTGCCATATCGGAGCATCATGAGTTGTGGTATGTGTTAAAGGGGCGCACTGACACTCTTTGGCCCAGGGCACACGAAAACCTGGAGCCAGCCCTACCCCCCACAACTTTAGCCAAATAACCCCCAGTTTTCAATGCATAACTATTATTATGAAGTAAATTAAGGTTGACAAGCTTCAGTAATAAGAATTGATGTTTTTGGCATTGAAATGGGCACTGTAGGTGTGTTTACTGTCCTCCACTCCCTGCTGACTTTGCTTCGCCATTGACTTGCATTGGGTTTCGTGTTTCAGTCGGCCTCCGACTTTTCCCTATAGTCGGCTGATTTCGTTCGTTCGATTTCGTTTGTTTGTTAAAAGTCGGGTTTCATGAAACCTGACTCGACCCTTAAAAAGGCAAAGTCGCTCATCTCTAGTTTTGGCACTCAAATGCCGGACCGTGGTAACTAGCCTATTCGGAATCCGTATGTGGGAGCCTCCTGAGAGGTTGGACATGGAAAATCCAGCTGTAGCAAGGTGAGAAAATTTATTCTTACACATTGTTTTTGCATTTGCAATCTCTCTGGATCTCTACATATCTCTGGGTAAGGCTGTACAACACGGTCCAAAAGAACCTACATCACCAGTGAGCAGTGAGTTGTGTGTTTGCCTGTTTATGTCCGTATGAGCGTTGAATAATAGAGTAATAAGATAATAATTGTCATCTGTATTATCTGTCAATCTGTTCTGTCAATATACTAACTGGTTGTGTACTGTGTAGCACAGAGCTGGGATAGACTCCGTGCAGTGTTGTTATTTTGGTCATTTTGGATTGGCAGTAAATCAAATGCGGCTGTATTTTGTATATGGCTGTTTTTTTTTGGGTTTTGTTGTTCAAAAAGTTGGCTTTGGTGTTCTCAGAATGTCAGTGGACACTGTTGTAGTTTCATAAGTTGTGTTGATTTCAAATTGCAAAATAAGCAGGCTGTGTGAATCCTTGTATGTATGTCTATGAGAACCTCTGAATGAGATGAGAGATGAGTAATTGAGTATAAGGGATATAAATAGGTCCCTGATTGATGAGGGGTTCAGTTAGGTGTGGTCCTCTATATGTGACAGAGGAAATTATTCAACTCACCTTGAGCTGAATTAGGTGGAGTGATTGAGATAAGGGATTTTTGTTCTCTTCTTTTGTAAAATCAACTGACCACTGAAAAGTGAAAGTAAAAAAAAATCCCTGTATGTGTCATGTCTGTCATGTCTGTTTTGCCTCAAGAACCCCTGGAGCGGTGTGCACGCGCATCTCGTATCTGCTATCCTGTATGTTCCCTAGAGCAGTGTGCACGCTCACCTCATGTCTGTTGAGCTGCAGGATGCCTGCGTTTCTGCTCTAGAATCCCTGATCGTGTGTCCTTCCTATGTTCCAGCATAGGCTGGTTCTGAATTCATCTCTGCATGTCTGAAACCCTGATCATGTGACCTTTCCTAGGATCCTGCACTGTCCGGTTCGGCAATCGTCTCTGCATGTCTGAAACCCTGATCATGTGACCTTTCCTAGGATCCTGCACTGTCTGGTTCTGCAATCATCTCTGCAGGTCTGAAGCCCTGATCATGTGACCACGCTCTGTGATCCTAGAGGATCTGAACTGGAAGCTCTTACCTGGTCCTGACCCGGAAGTGGTGGTGCTATGCCCTATATCAGACCGCTCATTCCTATGCTCAGGGCCTGAGTATCGTGTTGCTTCTCTGCATGGCTGCTTGGTCTGCGGGGTTGCTCCCTCTATTCTTTGCCCTTGCACCTTGCTCTGTAGTGCATCTCTGCACATGCTCCGTGCTCGCATTCCATCTCTTGTCTTGTGCTTTGTCTCGTGTTGTCCTCCGTGCTCTGTTTGTCCTTGCTATGCTTCCTTGTTATGTTTTGCTCTGTCCCTGGCGTGTCCCTACACATGCAGGCCTCACTCTGTGTCTGTCCCTGGCATGTCTCCTACACGTGCAGGCTCTGTTCTGTACCCTGTCCCTGGCGCGTCTCTACACGTGCAGGCCTCGCTTTGTGTCTGTCCCTGGTATGTCTCCTACACGTGCAGGCTCCGCTCTGTACCCTGTTTAATCCCAAGGCTCTCCCTTGGCCCGGCTCTGGGCTTCGGCCTACGCTCCGCTGCTAGACTCTGCCCCTGTCCCTGGCGTGTCTCTACACGTGCAGGTCTCATCTTGTACTTTGGCCCCGGCATGCCCTCTGCATGCGCAGGAATCTGACTCTTTCCTTATACCTTGGTTCAGATGTTTCGTGGGCTCTTGCACTTTTCATACTAGGCTTTGCCGTGCGGTAGCGCACGCGTCTCTGTCCTGTACCTTTGTCTAGCCCTGCCTTGTGGCTCCGTGCCTCCGTGCATGTGCCTGGTCACCTGTTCCTGCCTGGTGTGCTTCAGCCGTGCCGCCCCTAGCCGTGCTCGCCTGTGTGCCTCAGCCGTGCCCCCGTCCAGTGCTATAGTGGTTACCGGCTGCATGGCCGCAGCGGTGCCGCCTCTAGTCGTGCCTGCCTGCTTATGCCATCGTCGGTACCACCTGCCGGTGCCCCCAGTTGTGGTCTCCGTGCTCCCTTGTACGCACGCTGGTTCTCGCACTGTGCCTTTTTGTGCTACTCTTGCACAAAGCCTTTTGCCTCTTTGCTCTGCTCTGAACCCTAGTTTGCCTGCCGGATTCCGTAACCTGCCGACTGCTGCCAGAGGTCCAGACATAGATGACTGCGGCCTGATGTCTGGAGCTGATGTCCGTAGCCTGCTTCCTGGACCCTGTCGGTCGATGCCAGCACCCCGGATTCGGATGCCATTGAACCCGTCCCTGGCGTACCCTCGCACGTGCAGGTCTCCGTCCTTGTACCCGTCCCTGGCATGCCCCTTGGCATGCACAGGCCTCCGTCCTGTGAACCCGAACCTGGCGTGTCCGTTGACACGCATCATGTCGTTAACCCTGTCTTGATTCCTTGCATGGAACCCTGGCTGACTTTCGGTTGTCCGGATCCTGATGATTGCCTTCAGAGCTTCAGAACCTGATGTCCCGGTTGATCTTCGCTTGCTGTCCGGAGTCTGATGTCATCATGCCTCCACCTACCATCTGCACGTACCATGCTTGGACTTTGGCGTGCCCTTGCACGCACTTTGCTATGTTGTCCCTGTTCTGGTTATGTTTGTACCTGATGTTGTCCCTGAAGCCTTCCTTAAATGAAGTTTCTTTGAACGTCTCGTCTCGCATTGTCTTGTTTCCCTGAGCCGGCCGTCTGGTCCAGCTGCCATGGTGGCTCACCCCCTTGGTCTTGCCCCTGACACTCCCTGTATAGAGAGTGGTTCTCACTAGGTTAGCTCGCCCTAGGTGGGTGGGTGCCACGGCCCAGAGGGTCCACTTATTCAAAGAAGAAACGACTCAGCGTAAGCTGACGCTCGTCACAGTATGAGCACGCATGAACGAATCATCACCATTCTGTGAAGGATGCATAGGAATTCTAGGGGTGCTGAGTCAAGGGGCAGAGCTCTACAACATTTTTAGATGGACTCCTAATATTGTTACCTTTCCAGTTCTTGTGGGAGGTCCAGGATGGATGCGTTACAGATACTTCAATCTATATCTAAGATTGAATGAATTGAGTAATGATATAGCTCGTGTTATATGTGGTATGACATCGGAAAGTTTTCTGGAAACATTTGGCCAAAAAAGGGCAAGGCATGGTTACTCACATTATACAGTTATTTGTCCCTACAGTGAAGTCTTGTGGTCACCAGAGATTGATGAGGGTTTTGCAGAGATTGATTTTGATTAGGTCTAAGAACTCCTGCATTCTGGTTCTGTGTGAAGGACACTAAATTTCTAAAATTCTGATGGGAGGGGTGAATGATGCCCCTGCGCGACTGCTTGTGTGTTTCTCCTCTCCGTTCTTATCTACGCTGAGTGTCTAGTGGGAGGGGGCACGGAGCTGCGCTCAAAATTCTCTGTATTTCTGTCCTTGGTGTAATGCTCGCTAGGAGATTTGTGCATTTTAAAGCAACATTACTTAATTGAAGTGGAATTAAATTTTGTAAGTTGAAGTTGGAAGCTGAAAGTAAAATATGGTGCTTAGAAGGACATTTGTAAGCGATTGTTTGGTCATTAATGTGTTTGTACCTGCTCCTAGTTGTGTGATTGATGTATAGCAAATTGAGGATCAGCAGAAGGAGGTAGCCAACTGCACGGCTGATATAGTAGGTTAGAGGCCTATCACATCTGGGCCTTCTTACTTTAGTCAGGGGTTTTTTTGTTGTGGGTGAGAGGCGAGGGCAAGGAGCCTTCCGGCTACACCTTGGCAGGCTCGTTCTGACTTGCTATGTGTGGCCTGTAAGAGAAGGCCCAGGCACACTAGCAGGGCATTTCAGAATAAAGGTGAGATGTCTAAGTTGAAGCAGCCTTCCCATGTTCCATGGAGCTGGACTAGTAGGTAAACGGCCTATTCCTATTCTAGTCAGCTGATCTAAAGGGTGAAAGGTAAAGAGCCTTCCCGCTACATCCTGTAGGTCTACCGGGTGAGAGGCAAGGAGCCTTCCCGCTATACCTTGGCAGGCTCGCTCTGACTTGCTACGTGTGGCCTGTAAGACAAGGTTAAGGCACAATAGAAGGGCATTTCAGAATAAAGGTGAGCTGTCTGACGAATAAGTTGAAGCCATGGCAACTTATTCTGTGTGTGCAGTCATGGCCCCCCAATGGGATTCCGAACCGCTATGCAGATTGTAAAAGACAGAAAAGAAAGGAAGCAGTAAAACAGGTGGGACCAATATAGAAAAAAGGCAAAAATGCCAGAGTGTGGATATTTGGATGTACAGAAATGGCACAGTTTCAGAGAGGAGAATACAGGTTGGATAAAAGATAAAAGGAAAGAGCAACAAGTGAATCTATTATCTATTAGCCCTCTGTGTCCGTACTGTTACACACTTAACATTATGGCTGGTCCAAACAATCAGGGCAATTGTTACCACCCACCTTTCGTGTCTCCCCTTTTTCCCTCATAGATTATAAGCTTGCGAGCAGGGCCCTCATTCCTCTTGGTGTCTTGTATGATCTATGTGCTTTTTGTTATGCTGTAATGTCTATCGTCAGTACACGTGACGGGGAAAGACCTGGCTAGTCATTGCTTGCGTTGAGAAACACGTGATGGTGTCTCTGCGGCTTGTGTTTTGCATGTTTTTGCATATTTCCTATAAGGGATGGGGGCATTGCTCTAGAATCACTGCGTTGAGAAACATGTGATGGTGTCTCCGCAGTGTTGGATGTTGATTTCCATGAGTTCATTCATCCTCATTTTTCAGTCTTCTACTAGACATTGCTCCTACTGGCCAGTTTCCTACTCCACACTGATGAGGGGCAATACCCCAAAACAGCTGTCTGTGGATGGCTACCATGTTTTGGCGTAGGCGGTTTCCTTCATTGGAGACTGCCCTTCCCGTGGTTGTTCCTTCCCGGGGAAAGACCTGGCTAGTCATTGCTTGCGTTGAGAAACACGTGATGGTGTCTCCGCGGCTTGTGTTTTGCATGTTTTTGCATATTTCCCATAAGGGATGGGGGCATTGCTCTAGAATCACTGCGTTGAGAAACATGTGATGGTGTCTCCACAGTGTTGGATGTTGATCTCTATGAGTTCATTCATCCTCATTTTTCACTTTATCGTCTATACAAGTCCCCTCTGAAATGTAAAGAGCTGCGGAATATGTCGGCGCTATAGAAATTAAATGTATTATTATTAATAAAATTTATTATAAGTGAATAAATGGTGTCGTGTGGCGGAGGAAATACAACAGTATGGAAGTAAAGAGACTACAATGGGATGTAAGGTGTATTTTGACTGTTTTGATGCACAAAAATCTATCACTGTTAGCGCCCCACATCTGCATAATCAGAGACCGAGACAAGACAGATGGACTTGTAATCACTGTGGTCAGCCACACTCAGACTCGAGAAACTGTCAGGAACACCGCACTGCACTTGCTCACTGAGCCAGTGCATGTGTCCTGAGTAAGACAAACTGTGCTCAAAGTTACCTGAGGAGCAGGCAGCAGCAGTGAAGATGTGTGCTTCAGACCAGCAGGACCTAAAGCACATGACTGCTGGGGGCATGGCCTAAACTCCAGAAAGCTAGGAGCTGCAGGAAAACTCCTAGCATGGTAACTACGGGACAAAGTTACCAAGGGGCATAGACAGGGAAGTAAACAGATCAGGCCGGGGTCAAAGCAGGAGATAGCACGACAATACCAAAGGATTAGATAGAACGGATAGTCAGGACGTAGCCAAGAAGTCAGAAACCAGAGAACCAGATGTACAGTACAGAATCAACAGGCAAACTCACAATGGGGGACAGAACTGGGTCAGAACCATATAAGCAAGCTAGAAGACAGCGAACAGGTACAAGCGCACAGGGGTCAGCACACTCAGCCAAAGGCAAAAGTATAACTGACAGGGATTGGAGTTTCCCAGGGCTATAAGAAGCTCTCCCTGAACCAAAGAGAGGCCACTATAATTAACCCCAGGCATGCAGGTCAAAGCCTGCACTTGGCTCAAGACATTAACCCCTGACGTGCAGGTCAAAACCTGCACTGGGATCATGACAGAAACACTTGTATGACCTGTGGTGCAACCCGACCTAAGCAAATTGCACTAAATCCTGTCCAGACAAGATCACATGTAGTGACAGAGGAAGCTGACTCATTAGTGGGAACATTGACCTTTGAGGAAGAACAATGGGCTTTAGTGAAACAATCAGAGCAGTCTGTACTACTGATTGACGTGACACAGCAAAAAGGAGAGAGCGTAGAGATGTACTTTGAACGGTTACAGCTGAAATGGGCAGACATGGGGTACAGTCCCATAAACCCACTCAATGTTAAAATACTGGTAAATGCATTCATTGATGGAATGAACAAAGGCTTACGAGACGCAATACAGACAGCCAGACCTGAATGGAGAAATGTAGATCCAAAAGATCTCCTGAAGGTGGCTAAAGGAGTCGAACAAACAAGGACAATAAGACGACATGTCATATGCTGGAACACAAGGAAAACAGTGGAGACGTAGTAAGGGACCTAAGGACATAGAAACAGTGAAGTGATGGAATTGTGGTGAGAATGGGCACTACGCCAACCATTGCGAAAACCCTATAAAAGAGAGTAAGCAGACCAATCTTCCACCTCCTCCACATCCAGACTAGGAAACTGGCAACCCAGTGACAAATGTGTGCCCTGTTCTTGTCCCCTCCGGACCTGGTCCTGCCTTGATGACCCCCATAGCACTGCCGGGAGGGAAAGAGGCAGAATTTTTGATTGACACTGGGGAAGCCGGGACTGTGGTACACAAAGACTTGATAATGCCAGACATGATTACTAATGAGATTGTGGAATGTGTGGTGGTAGAGGGACAAGTGACAGAAGCCCCTATGAATAAACTAATAAGACTAAAATTACGAGATAGCCAAGAGGTGCTTACGAAACTTATTGTTACTGACATTACCCCTATGAATTTACTGGGAGCAGATGTATTGAGTGCTATCCAGGCCACCATACAGTACTCTCCTGAGGATATTAGTCACAAGTCCCCTCTCAGATAAACATTTGTGTAAGATTGCGGCAATGGTGTATATGACAAAAGCAGTGAAACTAACACCTGACACCAAAATGCCTGAGGATGAGGAAATGGGACAGGTGCCAGACACTGTTTGGGCAAGGGGAAAAACTGATGTGGGTCGGCTGCCCATTCTCCCTCTCATGATTAAATTGAAAAAAGGAGCCACTCCTCCTTGTTTAAAGCAATACCCCTTGAGCCTAGCCAAATCAATGGCCCTGAGCAGAGATATTAAAGAGTATGTTAAGGCAGGGGTTCTGGTGCAAAGATCTTCCCCCTGCAACACCCCATTAAGAAAAAAGGACCGAAGGGTTCCCCTGACACTTATAGAATGGTTCATGAATTAAAGGCTATTAATGATGTTACAGAGAGTGTGACCTCAATTGTCCCTAACTCACACACATTACAGCTACCGAGGGTAGGAGTGAATGAATACGTCCTAGTATGTGTAGATCGCTTCTCTAGTTGGCCGGAAGCCTACCGGTAAAATGTGCAAATGCTAAAACAACTGCAGACAAACTGATGAAAGAACTGATCTGCAGGTATGGTGTCCCAGAAATCATAGAAAGCGATAGGGGTACACACCTCACGGGAGAAATAATGAGGGAAGTCATGCAGGCCCTGGGTGTACAGCAAGCATATCATACACCATATAGACCACAAAGTAGTGGGAAAGTGGAAAGACTAAAATGGGACACTTAAACTGGAGTTTCAAAAAGCCATGGCAGACACATGAAAGAGCTGTGTAGAGTCCTTGCCTCTTGCACTCTTTTCAGTCAGACACATTCCAAATAGAAAGACAGGTTTGTCTCCTTTTGAAGTCCTGTTTGGCAGTGCACCAAAGACGGGTCTGTACTTCCCACAGTTGCTACAAATGTGTAGGGTCCGGCGGCAGCGAGGCAGGGATAACAATTGGGTGGTGGTGCTGCTGGTGTTAGTGCAGATAGGTGGTGGAGGTGTGCTGTACTCACAGGAATGGGGGGGTGACCCGCTTCTTGGCGTCGACAGGCACGAGACAGAGACAGGAGATGTATTCAACAGGTTCTGCTTTTATTGGCCGCCCTTACAACGACCAGCACAATGCATGACAGGACTTTTACACTGTTCTCTCTTGCAGACAGGACCGAGTACCTTCGCTTATTGACTTTCACCGGCGAAGTGTACTTTGGGGCTCTTCCACCGTGGCTGCCCTAGGCCAATCCACCACAGCGTTTCACCCTACAAAGTCCACCAAATTACAGGTCCTCACAGACCGTCTCTGCCTGTGACCCAACGCCCTGAAGGGTCACCCCCCGTAACTGTATCTGCTGTCCAAACTTTCTGAGGGGTCTCCTCTGCATAACAGACCTTCCTTCCTTGTGAGCTCCCCAGACTGACTGAAGCTTCTAGAAGCTTACCTCAGTATTTATCCAGTCAGTCCAGGTAGCCCCGCCCACTGTCACTTGACAGTCACCTTTACCCAAACAGAGTCACCTTGACCTCTGGCAGTTATGTAACGCTCGCATGGCAGTTATATAGCCACTGTTGTCGGTGCTCTCCAGTTACCTCTAATGGACAGACTGCCACATGACAACTTCTTTTCCTACCTCTCTGTCTTCTACTACAGACAGAGCCATACTCAGCTCAACCTCCCCACATTCTCTCTTCCTTTGACCATTGTTGTCCTCGACAATCGCGTCTCTGGGATGAAAGTGGTGTCAATACCTGGCACTGACATGGTCGGCATCTGAGTCACACAGTTCCCTTGGTCACACAGACTTTCCTGGTCACACAGACCTCCCTGCGTCACACAGACTTCTGGTCACACAGACCTCCATGTGTCACACAGACCCTCGCTCACACAGACCCCTTTGTCACACAAACTCTTGGTCACACAGACCTCCCTGCGTCACACAGTCTCCTGGTCACACAGACCTCCCTGCGTCACACGGCCTTCTAGTCACACAGACCTTTGGTCACTCAGACCCCTGTGTCACACAAACTCTTGGTCACACAGACCTCCCTGCGTAGGTACCCGGTCATCTGTCTTCTCCCTGTCCCGTCGTCCCTTCAATTAACAGAGTCAGGGTCAGCGTACTTCCCGTACCAGGACCTGCTGAATACACATTTTTTTTCTTTAAATAATGGTGGTTTCACATTTGCGTTTAAGGCCGCAGCGTCGGCCTGCGCACGGCCGCCGCTAAGCCCCGCCCCCTGCCGTGCCTCCGCCAGTAGCTCCGCCTATGGGCGCATGACACTGCATGCGTCCTGTGTCCCCTATCTGTAGCACTGGGGATGCAGGCCATGCGCAGGTATGCGTTTGGCGGCACATGCATCCTTTTGACGCTGCGCCGAGTGCACCAAATTGCAACCTGTTGCGTTTGGCGCTGGTCGGCGCAGCGTCAAAAGGACGCATGTGCCGCCAAACACATGCCTGCGCACGGCCTGCGTCCCCAGTGCTAAAGATAGAGGACACAGGACGCATGCAGTGTCATGCGCCCGTAGGCGGAGCTACTGGCAGAGGCACGGCTTAGCGGTGGCCGTGCGCAGGCCGACGCTGCGGCCTTAAACGCAAATGTGAAACCACCCTAACAATGACATTTTAACATTTCAAATACACTACTCACTCTTCCACATTTGTTGTAATGCGTCTTTTTTTCAAAACACACACATTTTTTTTTAGACTTTTACCTCGTTCTTATTACCAAACAATACACTTTAAACAAATAGACAATCATAAAAACACAAAAAAAAAACATTAATCGAATGAGGACAGGGGTGCTCCCCCTTCCTTTGAGTAAAACACTTTCGTAAGGCATCCCTGCTACACCAGAGGATATGCTTCCCATGGGGACGCGGAACAGTCCCCAATTAGTGCAACAGTGCACTGCAGTCCCGGCAGTCCTAAACCGCAGGTACTCCGGCCCACCTCCTGGCAGCCGATGTTTCGCCATAACAAAGGAGGACTCCACAGCCGTGGAGTCTTCTGGGATGCCAATAATACCTCTGGGTCTCGAGTGTCCCTGGTGCCGGACACCCAGGGAGTCCACATCCTTTTACGGAGGCTTGTACCCCTCAGGGTATGCAATGATGGCTACCACGTAATAGCCGCGGGGGCAATACTCCTTATAATAGGAGACTAGATCTCCTGGTTGAGGAACCTGGCCGTGTCTGATGGAGGCCATTTTTTCATGCACTTTGCAGCCGGTGTTATCCCTTATGAAGCCGTAGCCCTTGCCAGTGTCCATATAAACCAACCGCCCGTATGATCGGGGAGCGGATATGCTAGCCTCTCCTTTCTCATGCAGAAGCCCCCAGATCTCCCGCTCTCTGGCTTTCTTTTCTTCAATGACCTCCGCAATCCAGGCAGAGGGTCCAGAGTAGGCCGCAGAGTCCAGTGGGCGGGCCGCAGTCGAGAGCGGGGGGCGAGGCAGAAGTTGCCACAGGCTCCGATGTGGTATAGGCCGCAACCGGCTTTGGCAGCGACGTCAGCGTGGCCGCAGGGGTGGCCGCAGCTGGTAGCAAGGCTTCCACGGGCTCTGGCAAAACAACCACAGGTGGGGCCACAGATGAAGCAGCGGCCGCACTTTCCGGTAAGTCAGACACTGCAGCCGATGGCCTGATTTCAGTAGTGGCCGGGAGCATGGCCGATACAGCGGCCATCAGCTTGGCAGGGGACACGCTGTCATCCAGACCAGTAGGCGCCACAGTGCAAGGCGTCAGGCGGGGAGGCAGAGGGCCGGTGTCGGGACCCCGTGGTCTGTCCGATGCATGGAGCGAGGAAATGAGGTTGGGCTGGAGTGCTGCTGGCGGGACCGGGGACACGCTCACCTTCACAGCTGCTGCCGCTCCCTGCAGGCTTTCCCACCGCTCCATTTTCAGCCATTGATCTTCACCCCGCCGTTCAGCAGGGCCGGCCTCCAGGCCCGACAGCTCCGCAGGGAAACTCCCTGGGCAGGTCTCCAAGTCTTGGCGCCACCGCCATTCCTGGCGTCCGATACCCCGACAGCTACAATGTCTCATGTCGCCCGAGGTCCAGTAACTGAATGGCGCCAGACAGCCACAGCAGGTCTCTCCACTCAGGCCACTCCCGTTCTTGGGGGTGCGGCGGTGGGCCTCTCCACCCATTTTCCAGGGTCCAACATGAGGATACAGCTCTCTTCAGATGAACACCACTCCCCCCAGGGGCGGATGCAATAAAGCCCCGGGTCATCCAGCATAATCAGCAGTGTCTGTGCCTCTTTCTTTGGGCAACAAATCACCACAGCCATTTTTAGCAGCCAGCAATCCACAGTCCAGTTTTCAAATTGTAATCCACAGGGAACAAAAGCAAAGCAATTCTTCGCCCCACACAGCTTGGGGCCTTTACTACTCGGTGGCAGGCCTGCTGCTGAAGATGTTGTATTGGCGGTAATGGATCCTGCCGACTACGCCAAATGTAGTGTCCAGCGGCGGCGAGACAGGGATAACAATTGGGTGGTGGTGCTGCTGGTGTAAGTGCAGATAGGCAGTGGAGGTGTGCTGTACTCAGAGGAATGGGGGGGTGACCCACTTCTTGGCGTCGACAGGCATGAGACAGAGACAGGAGATGTATTCAACAGGTTCTGCTTTTATTGGCCGCCCTTACAACGACCAGCACAATGCATGACAGGACTTTTACACTGTTCTCTCTTGCAGACAGGACCGAGTACCTTCGCTTATTGACTTTCACCGTCGAAGTGTACTTTGTGGCTCTTCCACCGTGGCTGCCCTAGGCCAATCCACCACGGCGTTTCACCCTACAAAGTCCACCAAATTACAGGTCCTCACAGACCATCTCTGCCTGTGACCAACGTCCTTAAAGGTCACCCCCCGAAACCGTATCTGCTGTCCAAACTCTGAGGGGTCTCCTCTGTATAACAGACCTTCTTTCCTTTTGAGCTCCCCAGACTGACTGAAGCTTCTAGAAGCTTATCTCAGTATTTATCCAGTCAGTCCAGGTAGCCCCGCCCACTGTCACCTGACAGTCACCTTTGCCCAATCAGAGTCACCTTGACCTCTGGCAGTTATCTAACGCTCGCATGGCAGTTACATAACCACTGTCGTCGGTGCTCTCCAGTGACCTCTAATGGACAGACTGCCACATGACAACTTCTTTTCATACCTCTCTGTCTTCTACTACAGACAGAGCCGTACTCAGTTCAACCTCCCCACAAATGCAACACGGTTCTATGACGGCCTATGTCCAGGCCTTGCAGAAAAGACTTAAAGTGGTGCATAAACATGTGTTTTCATCCATTCCAGATCCTAAAGCCAGTGCAGACCGTGCACCAGCTGAATCCAGGTGTTTGGGTGGTCATACGCAGACAAGTGAGAAGGAGTCTAGACCCACGATTTGACGGCCCCTTCCAAGTCCAGGTGACCATATCCACCTCAGTAAAACTTGAGGGAAAGCCCACATGGATCCACGCCAGTCACTGCAAGAAGGTCCTTTCAACAGCAGAATGACTGTTCTCCTAATCACCTTGCTGGCAGTGACAGGGTTATTGCACTTTACAGAAACACAGGACAAACTCTTAAATGTTGACTGGGATAATAAACTTATTCGACATCATGCTCTTCTTATAAAGGACATGGAAGGACAGAAACCGAAAGACTGTTGGATCTGTACACACAGCCCTGAATCTGCGAGAACTATGCCATACTTAGCCTTACCTTTGGAGCCATGGAAGGTATTAACCCCACACTGCATACACAATGAGACTTGGACTCAATCTAGATTTTGGGGAAAAGATGTGCCCCGTGATATATCCGCCTCATTGGCTATAATCAGATGGGCCGCTAATCCCTGGTTTCAATTTAATATAACATGGCCTAAGGTACAAATGTGGTGGCAGGAGTATGTAGGTAAATGTACATTTGGTATAAACAGAAACAAATGCATACCTGGCTTGCCCATTAGCCTATATTGGTACTTTTGAATTCATACCAATGTACACAGACCCCTGGTCACGTTTGTGTTCTCCCAGAAGGAGTATTCTTGGTTTGCGGACATCGTGCCTACAGGTGGGTGAGCCAGACATAAGAGGAGTTTGCACTCTTGCCAAACTAACACCAGCCACTTTCATAGTTCCTCATAGTAAAATAGACACAGTAGCAGTTCCAATTCATACTTTGTATAGAAGGGCTGCAGACAATAAGTCCCGTCCAAATGGTAGGCCGCATCTAGTAGAAATGGGGATAACAAATAAAATATTCAGTAGTATGCTAATATACTCCTTCATAACACAAGTGTGGGATAAATTAGTGGAAACTTCCGACTACCTGGATGATCAGATTTTCCAGATTCTTGAAGTTCTTAATGAAACTAATACAATACAGAGACAATTAATCATAGTTACTAAGCAACATACTATAGCACTAGATTACCTGACAGCAAAAGAAGGAGGAATGTGACAAATAATTGTTCCCACCTGTTGTAATTATATCGACCCTGCTGGCAATCTCCAGATCAGGGCTGGTATAGACAAAATAAGTGAACTTAGAGACCAATGGTTAAAACAACACAGTGCAAACAGAGACTCCTGGTGGGGTAACACATTCTCTTTTTTAAATCCAACAAATTGGTTTAATGGCCTTGCAGGATGGATTTTTGGCATTGTACAGACTTGTATGCAAATTGTGTTGTTTTGCTTATTGTTTTATGTAGCCGTAAAAGCGCTAATGTATGTATTACTTAAGCTACTGAATAATGTATGTGTGAAAAAAGAATCTAAGGCTGAACCTTCTGTAGTGTAACATAGACCCCAGATAGCCATTGCTGACAGGGAAAGTGAGTGTCCACACTGAGGGTGGATGGGCGAAGCAGGTAGTAAGCCCCCTTATGGATACTAGACCCATGAGACAGTGGCTCCTTTGTGGACATCAGCTGACCCTGTGGCAAAGGGTATACCATTTACAAAAGGGGGAAATTGATATAGAAAAATTAATGGTTTGCCTTTAACTGCCTTTAATTCTTCAATTGCCTTTTGCCTTTCATTGCTAGAATTTATTCTTATGACACAGCAGTTTGCCAGTCTCCTCTTCGAGGAAAATATGCTTCTTATCATATATGTTCTCAATAGTCAGCCACAGCGTGTTCTGGGTACATGGTAAACAAGGTATGACCCTGGGTAAACGGTGGGGGCCACATGAGCTCCATAGAGTTACATATTTCTTGTAAATGCTGTAAAGATTGCCTTGTGTTTCATTACGTCAGATAAAGTGACTTGCTCACAATCTGTGTGCAGTTTTCTTTTTCTCCAAGCGCTTGTAAATTAAGGGCGTAAACTCCTAATTTGACCTCACTGGTTATCTGGCATGCCTGACTTTGGGTCAGAGCAAAAACAGCTACAACACACCATATTACAGTGCAGATTTTACTATTATGGTTTGAGGGTGCCATTACCCCTGGGAGAGCCCCTGAGGTGCCAGAGTAGTAGAAAGTCCCATAAGTGACCCCATTTTACAAACTACACCTCTCTCCTTACTGATACCTCAGAGACTCTGCAAATGAAACATGGTAGCATGAAACTATTCCAGCAAAATTTAAGCCTTAAATTGCACTCGTTCTCTTCTGAGTCATTCGGGTACCTACAGTAATATACAATTATATATATGGTATTTTCAAGCTGGGTTAACAGTGGCGGCAGTGTCAGTGGTGTCAGCGGTGTCGACGGACATGAGACAAGTGTCTGTCCGCAGTCTCCGGTTGTGGCGCTGCGGCCCCTCAGGCTTGGGCCTGCTCCAACGCGATGCTCCATGGCCGGAGCACTCACATTGTTCTCCTGCACGGTGCACTTTCCCGCCAAGTCTGAGTCATTTTCCGCGCGCCGTGGCTTTTTATGCTTAACCGCGCCCCTGCCACTGAATGCAAAACCTGGTCTGGGGCCTTATGCTTTCCCCCGTGCAACAAAGGTGACAGCCCCGACAGTTCTAGATCCGTCACGGAAAAGGTACGCCTGACCTGGTTCTTCTCCTTACATAATGTAATATGGTGTTTGGAATGTTTAATGATTTATATTGTTAGTGAAAGAGTTAACAGTTGGTACAAGTCAAGTAGGGGATAATTTGAAAAACAGTGGAGAGTTCCTTTCAGAATGTCTGATAGGGACAAGCCTGCACTAACAGCAGACCTCAGGTCTGGCTGAATGGCAGAATTGCATACAGTGGGTGTTTTTGTGGCGTTAAGAGGTAAATGACCGAGGTAGTAAGCTCCTACAAGAGAAGCAACAAGATGGAAGTGAGTAGTGTCCAGAGTCATTCCAGAACAAAAGGGAGAAAAGGAAGAAGTATTGAGGCCTGGGACAGAAAGCCTAGCGGGACAGTTAATGGACTGCTCATACTCTGATAGCCAATGATGGCAAGAATGTTGCAGTGTTTTGTTTTTTTGTTGTGCCTGTTGCACTTTTTCTGCTGGATTAAAAGGTGCTAGAATGGCTGGAGGGTATTACACCCTCATTTATGGACTGAGCCATATTTAGGATGAATACTGTACTTTATGTACTGATCTCCTGTCCTAAGGCTATTGATGGGTTAATGGACTGCCTTTATTTTTTGGAATGCCGTTAAGTGAATGGACTGTGATTGTTGTTTTTGTTCCAAAGCACTTACCAAGAAGGGTCAGATAAATCTGATGGACTGGTTCCAGATTAACCCCTTCCCGACCTGTGACACAGCGTATGCGTCATGAAAGTCGGTGCCAATCCGACCTATGACGCATACCCTGTGTCATGAATTCAAAGCCCCCCTGCGGGTCGGGTGACCGGGGTCAATGAAAGGTCACCTGACCCGCAGATACAGGGGGCTTTGTAATTCACAACAGGGGGCGTGGCTTCGCCCCCACGTGGCTACGATCGCTCTGATTGGCTGTTAAAAGTGAAACAGCCAATCAGAGCGATAGTAATATTTCATCAATGAAAATTGATGAAATATTACAATCCAGCCATGGCCGATGCTGCAGTAGCATTGGACATGGCTGGAGACACCGATTTGACCCCCCCACCGGCGATCGCCCCCCCTGCCACTGAATGACAGCGGCGATCTGCTGTCATCATCTGCCCCCCCTCCCATTCCCTTCGCTCCCCGCCAGCTTCCGATCCCCCCCTCACCCACTCTCACCGCCCCTGGCACCTTGCAAGTCCCCCCGTCGCTCCCGCTGTCCGGCGGGTCCGGTTCATGGGCGCCGCCATCTTAGAAAATGGCGGGCGCATGCGCAGTGCGCCCACCCGAATCTGCCGGCTGCAGATTCCATTATTTCATTTTGATCACTCTCAGAGTGATCAAAATGAAATAAAAAGTAAATGAACCCCCCGATTATCACCCCCATAGGTAGGAAGAACTAATAAAATAAAGAAAATATTTTTATTTTTATTTTTCCATCAGGGTTAGGGTTAGGGTTGGAAAGAGGGTTAGGGTTAGGGTTAGAAAGAGGGTTAGGGTTAGGGTTGGAAAGAGGGTTAGGGTTGGAAAGAGGGTTAGGGTTAGGGATGGAAAGAGGGTTAGGGTTGGAAAGAGGGTTAGGGTTAGGGTTGGAAAGAGGGTTAGGGTTGGAAAGAGGGTTAGGGTTAGGGTTGGAAAGAGGGTTAGGGTTAGGGTTGGAAAGAGGGTTAGGGTTAGGGTTGGAAAGAGGGTTAGGGTTAGGGTTGGAAAGAGGGTTAGGGTTAGGGTTAGAAAGAGGGTTAGGGTTAGGGTTGGAAAGAGGGTTAGGGTTGGAAAGAGGGTTAGGGTTAGGGATGGAAAGAGGGTTAGGGTTGGAAAGAGGGTTAGGGTTAGGGTTGGAAAGAGGGTTAGGGTTGGAAAGAGGGTTAGGGTTAGGGTTGGAAAGAGGGTTAGGGTTGAAAAGAGGGTTAGGGTTGGAAAGAGGGTTAGGGTTGGAAAGAGGGTTAAGGTTGGAAAGAGGGTTAGGGTTGGAAAGAGGGTTAGGGTTGAAAAGAGGCATAGGGTTGAAAAGAGGGTTAGGGTTAGAATTAGGGTTAGGCTTGTGGTTAGTGTTATGGTTAGTGTTGGGTTTAGGGGTGTGTTGGGGTTAGGGTTAGGGTTGGGATTAGGGTTAGGGATGTGTTGGGGTTAGGGTTGTGGTTAGGGGTGTGTTGGGGTTAGGGTTGGAGTTAGAATTGAGGGGTTTCCACTGTTTAGCCACATCAGGGGGGGTCTCCAAACGCGACATGGTGCAACCTTTGATTCCAGCCAATTTTGCATTCAAAAAGTCAAATGGTGCTCACTCCCTTCCAAGCCCCGACGTGTGCCCAAACAGTGGTTTACCCCCACATATGGGGTATCAGCGTACTCAGGAAAAATTGCACAACAACTTTTGGGGTCTAATTTCTCGTGTTACCCTTGGGAAAATAAAAAATTGGGGGCTAGAAAATTATTTTTGTGGAAAAAAAATGTTTTTTTCATTTTCATGTCTCTGCATTATAAACTTCTGTGAAGCACTTGGGGGTTGAAAGTGCTCACCATACATCTACATAAGTTCCTTGGAAGGTCTAGTTTCCAAAATGGGGTCACTTGTGGGGGGGTTTCCACTGTTTAGGCACATCAGGGGCTCTGCAAATGTAATGACAACTGCAGACTATTCCATCAAAGTCTGCATTTCAAAACGTCACTACTTCCATTCCGAGCCCTGACGTGTGCACAAAAAATGGTTCCCCCACACATATGGGGTATCAGCATACTCAGGACAAACTGGACAACAACTTTTGGGGTCCAATTTATCCTGTTACCCTTGTGAAAAAAAAAATTGCGGGCTAAAAATCATTTTTTTTGAGGGAAAAAAATGATTTTTTATTTTCACGGCTCTGCGTTATAAACTTCTGTGAAGCACTTGGGGGTTCAAGGTGCTCACCATACATCTAGATAAGTTCCCTGGGGGGTCTAGTTTCCAAAATGGGGTCACTTGTGGGAGGTTTCTACTGTTTTGGCACACAGGGGCTCAGCAAATGTAACATGGCGCCCGCAGACCATTCCATCAAAGTCAGCATTTCAAAATGTCACTACTTCCCTGCTGAGACCCAACGTGTGCCCAAACAGTGGTTTCCCCCCACATATGGGGTACCAGCGTACTCAGGACAAACTGGACAACATCTTTTGGGGTCCAATTTCTCCTGTGACCCTTGTGAAAATAAAAAATTGCGAGCTAAAATTTCATTTTTTGAGGAAAAAAAAAGATTTTTTATTTTCATGGTTCTGCGTTACAATCTTCTGTGAAGCACTTCGGGGTTCAAGGTGCTCACCACACATCTAGGCAAGTTCCTTATGCGGTCTAGTTTCCAAAATGGGGTCACTTGTGGGGGGTTTCCACAGTTTAGGAACATCAAGGGCTCTGCAAATGTAACATGATGCCCGCAGACCATTCCATCAAAGTCTGCATACCAAAACGTCACTACTTCCCTTCCGAGCCCTGACGTGTGCCCATACAGTGGTCATCCCCCACATATGGGGTATCAGCGTACTCAGGACAAACTAGACAACAACTTTTGGGGTCCAATTTCTCCTGTTACCCTTGTGAAAAAAAAAATTGCGGGCTAAAAATCATTTTTTTTGAGGGAAAAAAATGATTTTTTATTTTCACGGCTTTGCGTTACAATCTTCTGTGAAGCACTTGGGGTTCAAGGTGCTCACCACACATCTAGATAAGTTCCTTGGGGGGTCTTGTTTCCAAAATGGGGTCCCTTGTGGGGGGTTTCTACTGTTTAGGCACACAGGGGCTCAGCAAATGTAACATGATGCCCGCAGACTATTCCATCAAAGTCAGCATTTCAAAATGTCACTACTTCCCTTCCGAGCCCCGACGTGTGCCCAAACAGTGGTCTCTCCCCACATATGGGGTACCAGCGTACTCAGGACAAACTGGAAAACAACTTTTGGGGTCCAATTTATCCTGGTACCCTTGTGAAAATAAAAAATTGCAGACTAAAAAATTTTTTTTTAGGAAAAAAAAAAGATTTTATATTTTCACTGCTCTGCATTATAAACTTCTGTGAATCACCTGGGGGTTCAAAGTGCTCACTATGCATCTAGATAAGTTCCTTAGGGGGTCTAGTTTCCAAAATGGGGTCATTTGTGGGGGAGCTCCAAAGTTTAGGCACACAGGGGATCTCCAAACACGACATGGTGTCCGCTAACGATTGGAGCCAATTTTCATTTCAAAAAGTCAAATGGCGCTCATTCCCTTCTGCGCCCTGCCATGCACCCAAACAGTGCCCCCCCCCCACATATGGGGTACCAGCGTACTCAGGACAATCTGGACAACAACTTTTGTGGTCCAATTTCTCCTGTTACCCTTGTGAAAATAAAAAATAGCGTGCTAAAGAATCATTTTTGAGGAAAAAAAAATGATTTTTTATTTTCACTGCTCTATGTTATAAACTTTTGTGAGGCACTTGGGGGTTCAAAGTGCTCACTACACATCTAGATAAGTTCCTTAAGGGGTCTAGTTACCAAAATGGGGTCACTTGTGGGGGATCTCCAATGTTTAGGCACACAGGGGCTCTCCAAACGCGACATGGTGTCCGATAACGATTGGAGCTAATTTTCCATTCAAAAAGTCAAATGGCGCTCCTTCCCTTCCGGGCACTGCCCTGCACCCAAACAGTGGTTTATGACCACATATGAGGTATTGGTGTGCTCAGGAGAAATTGCCCAACAAATTTTAGGATCCATTTTTTCCTGTTGCCCATGTGAAAATGAAAAAACTGAGGCTAAAAGATAATTTTTGTGAAAAAAAGTACTTTTTTTTTTTTTTTACAGATCAATTTGAGAAGCACCTGGGGGTTCAAAGTGATCACTATGCATCTAGATAAGTTCCTTGGGGGGTCTAGTTTCCAAAATGGGGTCACTTGTGGGGGAGCTCCAGTGTTTAGGCACACAGCGACTCTCCAAACGCGACATGGCAACCGCTAAATATTCCAGCATATTTTCCATTCAAAAAGTCAAATGGTGCTCCTTCCCATCTGAGCCCTGCCGTACGCCCAAACAGTGGTTTATGACCACATGTGAGGTATCGGTGTACTCAGGGGAAATTGCCCAACAAATTTTAGGATCCATTTTATCCTTTTGCCCATGTGAAAATGAAAAAATTGATGCTGAAAGGAAATTTGTGTTGGAAAAATTAAAATGTCCATTTTTTCCTTCCACATTGCCTTAGCTGTTGTGAAACACCTGAAGGGTTAATAATCTTCTTGAATGTGGTTTTGAGTAGCTTGAGGGGTGCAGTTTTTAGAATGGTGTCACTTTTGGGTATTTTCTGCCATATAGACCCCTCAAAGTGACTTCAAATGTGAGGTGGTCCATAAAAAAAATGGTTTTGTAAATTTTGTTGTAAAAATGAGAAATCGCTGGTCAACTTTTAACCCTTATAACTTCCTAACAAAAAATATTTTGCTTCCAAAATTGTGCTGATGTAAAGTAGACATGTGGGAAATGTTATATAGTAACTATTTTGTGTCACATAACTCTCTAGTTTAACAGAATAAAAATTCAAAATTTGAAAATTGCGAAATTTTCAAAATTTTCGCCAAATTTCTGATTTTTTCACAAATAAACGCAAAAATTATCGACCTAAATTTACCACTAACATGAAGCCCAATATGTCACGAAAAAACAATCTCAGAATCGCTAGGATGCGTTGAAGCGTTCCAGAGTTATTACCTCATAAAGGGACACTGGTCAGAATTGCAAAAAATGGCCAGGTCATTAAGGTCAAAATAGGCTGGGTCATGAAGGGGTTAAAGGACTTGGTGTGCTATTTTTTCGGAGTCCTTAAAGAGAAGGACTAGGTCGACTGCTTTAAAAGAAGATGATCCACAATTGTTTATAGTTAACCCCTTTCTGATATTAGACGTAATGATCTGTCCATGTGACTTGGCACAATTTTACGATGTACGAATCCTTACGTCTAAGGCCTCTTTCACACTTCAGTTTTTTACAATCAGTCACAATCCGCCAGGTTTTGAAAAAAACGGATCCTCTATTTTCTTTTGAGGATCCGTTTTTTTTCCCCATTGACTTCCATTATTGGCGGATTGTGACGGATTGCCATCCGTTGCATCCGTTTTTTTTGCGGATCCGCCAAAAGTTGCTGTCCGTCACCATCCTCAAAGATTTGAAAACGGAGCTTGCAATGTTTTTTTCTCTGGCGGATCCTCCAGACACTCATTTAACCCGAAATTCTTTCTGGGTGCTGGACAAAAAAAAAAAAATTCTCTCTCTCTCTTTCTCTCTCTCTCTCTCTCTTTCCAGGCTGCGATTCCTTTAAAATTCTTCATTTGTTGGATCCGTCAAAAAAACGGACGGGTGGCATCCGTTGTCATCAGTACTAAAACGGATCCGCCATCCGTCCTTTTGGCGGATTTTGACTGATGCAAAAAACTGAAGTGTGAAAGAGGCCTATGCGATCGGTCGCTCTCACGGGGTGCGTGGCCGATCATGGCTAGGTGTCAGCTGATTCTCACAGCTGACACCAGGCACTAAGTGCCAGGAGTGTTCACAGACTACTCCCAGCAATTAAACCCTTAAAATACTGCAATCAAACAAGTTCGCAGCATTCCAGGGGATTTCCATGACGACAGCCAATTCACCAGAGCTAGTAAACTTGCTGATGATGCACAGTACATGATCAGCAAGTCTCACTGTATTAGTGCAGCGCTGAGAGCTTATATGGCATGAAGATGCTGGTTCATTTGCATACCATAGAAGCTGTACCATAGTGGGACTAAGTATAAACTTAGGAAAAAGTAAAAAAAATAAATTTTAATAATTGTAGAAATATTTTTTAATAACTCAAAAATAATAAAAAATTAATATATATTCTATCAATAAATAAATATTTGATTGAAAAAAATCTAAAGAATAAAAGTGCACATATTTTTTATTGCCGCGTGTGCAACGACCTGACTTATAAAACTGTCCCATTAGTTAACCCATTTAGTGAACACCATTAAAAAAAGAAAAAAAAACAAGGCAAAAAACAATGCTTTATCATCATACCCCTGAACAAAAAGTGGAATAACACGCGATCAAAAAGACGGGTATAAATAAACATGGTACCGATGAAAACAACATCTTGTTCCGCAAAAAACAAACCAACATACAGCGTCATCAGTGAAAAAATAAAAAAGTATAGCTGTCAGAATAAAGTGATGCAAAAACAATTATTTTTTCTATAAAATAGTTTTTATTATATAAAAGCGCCAAAACATAAAGATATAAATGAGGTATTGCTGTAATTATAGTGGCCCGAAGAATAAAACTGCCTTATCAATTTTACCACACACGGAATGGTATAAACGCCCCCCCAAAAGAAATTCATGAATTGCTGTTTTTTGCTCTATTTGTCTCCCAAAAATCAGAATAGAAACTGATCAAAAAATGGCATGTGCCTGAAAATTGTACCAATAAAAACGTCAGCTCCTCCCGCATGCTCGTGCCACATCAGCACCACTCGGATGGGTGCCAAATAAGAAGCGTTGCAGTAAGCATTGCTTCCCGGTGCCAGGTGCTGAACACGGCTCTCATTATTCTCCCCTGCTCTGCGGGCGATCGAGACATTGATATAGGCCCCCCAGCCTAAAAATAGAAGCGCACCTGCCCAGAAAAGGCGCATCTATTAGAAACAAAGAGTAGTTTTCTCCCACATATGGGGTATCAGCGTACTCAGGACAAATTGGGCAACAACTTTTAGGGTCCAATTTCTCCTGTTACCCTTGGGAAATTGAAAAAATTGGGGACTAAAAGATCATTTTGTGGGAAACACCTGGCGTTTCAAAGTGCTCACCTCACATCTAGATAAGTTCCTTGGGGATCTAGTTTCCAAAATGGGGTCACTTGTAGGGGATTTCCAATGTTTAGGCACATCAGGGGCTCTCCAAATGTGACATGATGCCCACAGACCATTCCATCAAAGTGTGCATTCCGAAATGTCACTACTCCCCTTCCGAGCCCTGACATGTGCCCAAACAGTAGTTTTCTCCCATATATGAGGTATCACCATACGTAGGACAAATTTTAAAACAGCGTTTGGGGTCCAATTTCTCCTGTTACCCTTGGCAAAATAAAAAAAATTGGGGGTGAAAAGATCATTTTTGTGAAAAAAATATGATTTCCACTGTTTAGGCACACCAGGGGCTCTCCAAACGTGACATGGCGTCCGATCTTAATTCCAGCCAATTTTGCATTGAAAAGTCAAATGGGCGCTCCTTCCCTTCTGAGCTCTGCCATGCGCCCAAACAGTGGTCCACCTGCATATGTGGGGTATAAGTGTTCTCAATACAAATTGCACAACAACTTTTAGGGTCCAGTTTCTCATGTTACTCTTGGTAAAATAAAAAAATTGGATCTGAAATACATATTTTGTGAAAAAGTTAAATGTTCATTTTTTTAAACATTCCCAAAATTCCTGTGAAGCACTTGAAGGGTTAATAAACTTCTTGAATGTCGTTTTGATCACCTTCAGGGGTACAGTTTTTAGAATGGTGTCAGTTTTTGGTATTTTCTATCATATCGACTCCTCAAAGTGACTTCAAATGTGATGTGGTCCCTAAAAAAATGGTGTTGTAAAAATGAGAAATCGTAGTGCTGATATAATGTAAACATGTGGGAAATGTTACTTATTAAGTATTTTATGTGACATATCTCTGTGATTTAAGGGCATGAAAATTCAAAGTTGAAAAATTGCAAAATTTTGAAAATTTTCACCAAATTTCCATTTTTTTCACAAATCAACACAAGTCATATCAAAGAAATTCTACCATTATCTGAGTTATTAGCTCATAAATGGACAGTTGTCAGAATTAAAAAAAAAATGGTCTGGTCATTAACATGCAAACCACCCTTGGGGGGTAAAGGGGCTAAAATGCCTTTATATGTGGTGTGGTGTTGAACTTACTTTAGTGTTAAAAAAGGGGGAAATGTAATGAAGTGAAGGTGTAGCCCAAGTTCTCACTTGAAGATATGTGAAATGATGTCATGCATTATGGTTTGGAATGTTTAATGATTTGTATTGTTAGTGATGGAGTTGTGTACTTCCCTGTACTAGTTAGCTAAAAGGGAGAGACATCGGTAATAGTTGGGACTAACTCAGAGTGGGAGGGGCTAAGTGGGTGGACAGTGAAGAACTTCTTGTCAGAATATCAGATAGAGACAAGCATGCAGCAGCGATAATGAGAAGGAAGTGATCAGTGTCTATAGTCGATCCAGAGCAAAAGAGAGAAAAGGAATCAGGGCCTGGGACAGGAAGCCTAGCTGGACAGTACATGGAGAAGAAACGATAAGGTAGACAAAAAGGATATGCCCTGTGCCGTAGTCCAGAGGTGTCAATGAAGAGGATAACTAAGTAGAAAGCCTTATTGTCATAAAAAAACTCCCCAAAGGGGAAAAGTATGCAGAAACAGGGGGTGAACACTTGTTTGAAAAAAGTGTTTGCTATACTTTTGCATGTTTGTCACACTTAAATATTTCAGATCACCAACAAATGAAAATATTAGATAAAGGTAACACAAGTGTCAGATTTTTTCCGGGGTCTCGGCTGCCGGGGGTAGCCGAGACCCCAGAGAACATGAATAGCTGTTATTAACCCTATAACGGCAATTGCAAAAAAAAAAAAGCTGCAATTTTGCATTTAATTTCTCTTTCCTCTGATGTGATCGCACATCAGAGGAGAGGGAAATAGGGTCCCCGATCCCCCCGTACCTCCCGGTGGTCCTGGATTCCCTCCCGGTGGTCCTGGATTCCCTCCCGGTGGTCCTTTGTCCCGCCGGCGTCCTCCGGTGGGCGCCGCCATCTTGGATCCGGAAGAAAATGGTAGGCGCAAGAGTAGTGCGCCCACCGCGAATCTGCCATCTGGCAGATTCATTTTGATCACTATGATAAACTATCATAGTGATCAAAATAAAAAAATAGTAAATAACCCCCCCATTTATCACCCCCTTAGTTAGGCAAACATAATGAAATAAAGAAAATATTTTTTTTTTCATTTTTCCATTAGGATTAGGGCTAGGGCTAGGGTTGGGCTAGGGTTAGGGCTAGGCCTAGGGTTAGGGCTAGGGTTAGGGTTGGAATTAGGGTTAATGTTGGAATTAGGGTTAGGGTTGGAATTAGGGTTAGGGTTGGAATTAGGGTTAAGGCTAGGGTTAGGTTTAGGGCTAGGGTTAGGGTTAGAATTAGGATTAGGGATTAGGGCTGGGATTAGGGTTAGTGGTGTGTTGGGATTAGGGTTGGAGCAAGAATAGAGGGGTCTCCACTATTTACCAACTTTGGGGTCTAATTTCTCCTGTTACCCTTGGGAAAATAAAAAAATTGGGGGCTAAAAAAATCACTTTTGTGGAAAACAAAAATACTTTTTTATTTTCACGGCTCTGCATTATAAACTTCTGTGAAGCACTTGCGGGTTCAAAGTGCTCACCACACATCTAGATAAGCTCCTTGGGGGGTCTAGTTTCCAAAATGGGGTCACTTGTGGGGGTTTTATACTGTTTAGGCACATCAGGGGTTCTGCAAACGCAACATGACGCTCGCATACCATTCCATCAAAGTCTGCATTCCAAAATGGCACTCCTTCTCTTCCGAGCTCCCCCATGCGCCCAAACAGTGGTTCCCCCCCACATATGGGGTGTCAGCGTACTCAGGACAAATTGCACAACAACTTTTGTGGTCCAGTTTCTCCTGTTACCCTTTGGAAAATAAAAAAGAGCGGGCTAAAAAATCATTTTTGAGGAACAAAAAGGATTTTTTATTTTCACGGCTCTGCGTTTATAAACTTCTGTGAAGCACTTGGGGGTTCAAAGTGCTCACCACATATCTAGATAAGCTCCTACGGGGGTCTAGTTTCCAAGATGGGGGCCACTTGTGGGGGGTTTATACTGTTTAGGCACATCAAGAGCAATGCAAACGCAACATGACGCCCGCAGACCATTCCATCAAAGTCTGAATTCCAAAATGGCACTCCTTCCCTTCCAAGCTCTCCCATGCGCCCAAACAGTAGTTCCCCCCCACATATGGGGTATCAGCGTACTCGGGACAAATTGTAGAACAACTTTTGTGGTCCAATTTCTCCTGTTACCCTTAGGAAAATAAAAAATAATGGACTTAAAATCATTTTTGAGGAAAACAAATGATTTTTATTTTCACGGCTCTGCGTCTATAAACTTCTGTGAAGCACTTGGGGGTTCAAAGTGCTCAGCACATATCTAAATAAGCTCCTTCAGGGGTCTAGTTTCCAAAATGGGGTCACTTGTGGGGGGTTTATACTGTTTAGGCACATCAGTGGCTCTGCAAACGCGACATGATGCCCGCAGACCTTTCCATCAAAGTCTGCATTCCAAAATGGTGCTCCTTCCCTTCCGAGCTCTCCCATGCGCCCAAACAGTGATTTCCCCCACATACGGGGTATCGTCGTACTCAGGACAACTCGCATAACAACTTTTGTGGTCCAATTTCTCCTGTTACCCTTGAGAAAATAAAACATAGCGGGCTAAATTATCATTTTTGAGGAAAAAAAAGTGATTATTTTATTTTCACTGCTCTGCGTTATAAACTTCTGTGAAGCACTTGGGGGTTCAAAGTGCTCACCACACATCTAGATAAGTTCCTTAAGGGGTCTAGTTTCCAAAATAGTGTGACTTGTGGGGTTTTTTCACTGTTCAGGCACACCAGGGGCTCTCCAAAAGCGACATGGCATCCAATCTCAATTCCAGCCAATTCTGCATTGAAAAAGTCAAACGGTACTCCATCCCTTCTGAGCTCTGCCGTGCGCCCAAACAGTGGTTTACCCCCACATTTGGGGTATCAGCGTACTCATGACAAATTGCACAACAACTGTGAGGGTATGATTTCTCCTGTTATCCTTGTAAAAATAATAATTTGGGGGCGAAAAGATCATTTTTGTTGAAAAAAAATGATTTTTTATTTTCACGGCTCTACGTTATAAACTTCTGTGAAGCACTTGAAGGTTCAAAGTGCTCACCACACATCTAGAAAAGTTCCTTAATGGGTCTAGTTTCCAAAATGGGGTCACTTGTTGGGGGTTTCCAATGTTTAGGAACATCAGGGGCTCTTCGAACGCAATATGGCATCCGATCTCAATTCCAGTCAATTCTGTGTTGAAAAAGTCAAACGGCGCTCCCTCCCTTGCGATCTCTGCCGTGCGCTGAAAAAGTGATTTACCCCCACATTTTGAGTATCAGCGTATTCAGGAGAAATTGCACAACAAATTTTGTGGCTCACTTTCTCTTTTAACACTTGTGAAAATAAAAAAAATGGGTTCTGAAGTAAATTTTTTGCAAAAAAAGTTAGATGTTAATTTTTTCCTCCCACATTGCTTTAGTTCCTGTGAAGCACGTAAAGGGTTAATAAACTTCTTGAATGTGGTTTTGAGCACCTTGAGGTGTCTAGTTTTTAGAATGGTGTCACTTTTGGGTATTTTCTGTCATGTACACCCCTCAAAATGACTTTAAATATGATGTGGTCCCTAAAAAAAATGGTTTTGCAAATTTTGTAGTGAAAATGAGAAATCAATAGTCAACTTTTAACCCTTATAACTTCCTAACAAAAAAAATTTTGTTTCCAAAATTGTGCTGATGTAAAGTAGACATGTGTGAAATGTTATTTATTAAGAAATTTGTGAGATACATCTCTCTGATTTAAGGGCATAAAAATTTAAAGTTTTAAAATTGCAAAATTGTCAAAATTCTTGCCATATTTCCATTTTTTTCATAAATAAACACAAGACATATCGAAGAAATTTTACCACCAGCATGAAGTACAATATGTCATAAAAAACAATCTCAGAATCAGTGGGATCCATTAAAGTGTTCCAGAGTTACAACCTCATAAAGTGACAGTGGTAAGAATTGTAAAAATTGGCCTGGTCATTAAACTGCAAACTGGCTCTGTCACTAAGGGATTAAATAAGGTCTTTATTATTAAAAGGAAAAAGAAATCCAAACCTAATAGGCCCTGTGTTAAAAAGTGATTGCGCCCTACTTAAAACATAAATTAACTGTGATTTATCACATCTTTGGGAATATTAGTTCAAATTCCCTAGCCATGGACATGTCAACGTGTTTCGTCCATTGAAACACGGTCCGTGAAAACACACTGACATGTGAACAGACATATTCATTTGAATGGGTCCACGTGTGTACATGTCTCCGGAACATGAGAAAACTGTCACCATGTGTACCGGAGACTCTGATGTGTGGAAGAGGCCTTACTCTGGACTCAGCCTGGCCTCTGTTTGTCTGTGTTCGTCTTTTCAGAGGTGTCAAAACTGTGTTTGGTCGCACTTTTGGGCATGCCTAAAAATACAGACACTGCCAGATCAAAGACCAGTCAGGGTACATCTGCCTCTTAATAATGATATTATCTATTAGGGTTTTGTTCTGATTTGTGACAATTTACAGAGCATTATTGCAATCGTTTGGAGGCAGAATCAGCAAAAATATCTTGATGGAGAAAAATGGAAGTAGTCATGTGAACAGATTGAATTGCTTTTATCTGAAATAATCTCAGGAAGGATTTTTAGTTATATGTTGTGACTAGTGATGAGCGAGTATACTCGTTGCTCGGGTTTTCTCGAGCATGATTTAGTTTGTGTCGACGCAGCTGCACGATTTGTGACTTGTAGACAGGCTGAATACATGTGAGGAATGTCTGTTTGTTAGGGAATTCCCACATGTATTCAGCCTGTCTACAAGTCGCAAATAATGCAGCTACTTCGACAAAAGCTAAATCTCCGAGCATGCCAAAATACTCAGAGGTCACCCGAGCATGCTCGGGAAAACCCGAGCAATGAGTATATTCACTCATTACTAGTTGTGACATGTTACATAATATATTGATGGTTACACATTTCCTTATGGAATGGCCATAAAGAATCACTTACTTATTTTGTGATTTTAATCCATACGTGCCCACGTAAGCGTTTTTTTTCACGTTTTTGAAGCGTTTGTCCCGGTCAAAACGCTTCAAAAACGCATACAAGAAGCATCCCATTCATTTTAAATGAATTCCGCACTTTTTGTGCACATTGATGCGCTTTTTTCCACGAAAAAAATGCTTTGCAGTAAAAAACGCAGCACGCTCTTTAATTTTGCGGAAAAGTCCGCGTTTTTAGCTATTTTTCTATGAGTCAGAAGACGCGTGGAAAAAAACCCATCAAAACGCGCATTTTCTGTGAAGGAGTCTGGTTTTGAAGCAGAAATTTTCTGCATACGTGGGCACGTAGCCTTAGAAGTGCTGCGGCAAGAAATAAGAGCCAATACACAGATTTATTCTATGTCCATTTGAAATGACCTGCAGTGTCTTCTAAATATGAAGCACATTTCCATGTATTAATCCAGCTGATGGCTTAAAGTGATTTTCTGTTAATTGAACATTCATTTTAAGTCATCGCATTCTGTTCACCAGAATGTTTCTTTTTTATCCCTCGCATTATGCTAAAGTGATCTTTAGATGCTTTGAAATACGGTTGAAAGATGCTGAAGAAGTCATTCTATTCTCTTTGTGAATGTATCTGATACTCCAACAGTATTTGTCAGCTTCGAAATATCTATATATAATTTTACAGTGAATGCCAGGCATTTAATGGCAGTGTTTCTACATACTGATTATCTGTGGACTAATAAAGAACATGATGTACTATATAATTACTGTATACTAAGAATTTATACTTTGATAATGAGTGCACTGCCCTCCATAGCTAGAAACCTGTACATCTGTTCAGTTATTTATAATGTCGCTACCGATTGCATTTAACTCAGGAAAGCTATGAGAAAAACTGTGGCAGTGTTGAACCAAGGGGAGAGAATTTAAGATGTTTATTGTGATGGCATAAGAGAAATTTACTGTTAATATGCCTAATTTAAATATAAACTGAATTGTATAGCTATCCAGTAAAGTATTTATAGGGATCTCTGGTTTGATATACATAGTAACATAGTAACATAGTTTTGAAGGCTGAAGGAAGACCTTATGTCCATCTAGTTCAGCCTATTTTTAGTGCAGCTGTTCTGTATTGTTGATCTTGGGGAAGGCAAAAAACCCACAGAGTAGCAGCCAATTTTCTCCATAGGGAAAAAAATTCCTTCCCATAAGCTGGGTCAACCATCTACCTATAATATTCTGTTATTCGTAACCTTCTATACTGTTACTCACAAGAAAAGCATCCATTCCTTTCTTAAATTCATTCAGTGAGTTGGCCATCACCACTTCCTCAGGAAGAGAATTCCAGAGCCTCACTGCTCTTACCGTGAAGAACCCTCTTCTATGCTGGTGCAGAAATTGTCTTTCCTCCAAACGAAGAGAAGGCCCCATGTTCTTGTCACAGTCCTTGGTCCAAACAGTTCATTGGAGAGATCTCTGCATTGCCCTCTGATATACTTGTACATATATATTAAGTCTCCCCTACGTCTTCTCTTTTCTAGAGTTAATAGACCTAATTTTGATAACCTTTCTGGGTATTGTAGCGAACCAACTCCATTTATCATTTTAGTAGCCCGCCTTTGAACCCTTTCAAGTTCAGTAATGTCCTTCTTGAGCACCGGCGTCCAAAATTGCACACAATACTCAAAGTGTGGTCTGACAAGTGATTTGTAAAGAGGGAGAATTATGTTTTCATCTCGTGTCCCCAGACCTCTTCTAATGCATCCCATGACCCTATTTGCTTTGGTGGCAGCTGCCTGACACTGGGCACTCCAATTTAGCTTCTTATTGACCAAGATGCCTAAGTCTTTTTCCATGTCTGATTTCCCCAGCGGTTTCCCTTTTAGTAAGTAATTGTAGCATCTGTTTCTCCTTCCCATGTGCATAACCTTACACTTATCTGTGTTAAACCTCATTTGCCATTTTTCAGCCCAATTCTCCAATTTACTCAAATCTGTCTATAGTTGCAAACTGTCCTCCTTTGTGTTAACTACCTTACATAGTTTTGTATCATCTGCAAATACTGATATTTTACTGTGTAAGCCATCCACTAGATCATTAATAAATATATTAAATAGTAGGGGGTCCAATACAGAACCCTGTGTTACTCCACTAATAACCCTGGCCCAATCTGAGTATGCACCATTAATAACCACTCTTTGCTTTCTATCAATAAGCCAGTTACCTACCCATCTGCACACATTTTCCCCTAGCCCAAGCTTTCTCATCTTACTTACCAATCTTTTATGTGGGACAGTGTCAAATGCTTTAGAGAAGTCGAGATAAATGACATCCAATGATTCTCCTTGGTCCATTTGAGAGCTTAAATCCTCATAGAAGCTGATCAGGTTAGTTTGACAGAAGCGATCCTTCATAAATCCATGTTAATATGGAGTTAAACATTTATTAACATTGAGATAATCCTTAATGGTATCCCTCAGAAACCCTTCAAAAATTTTACCCACAACAGATGTTAAGCTTACTGGCCTATAGTTTCCAGGTTCCATTTTACACCCCATTTTGAATATTGGTTCAACATTTGTTTGCCGCCAATCAAAAGGAACAGACCCTGTTTCTATAGAGTCTTTAAATATAAGGAATAGAGGCCTGTCTATCACATTACTTAACTCCCTTAATACCCACGGGTGAATGCCATCAGGGCCTGGTGATTTGTCAATTTTAATCTTACTAAGGCGGTTCTGCACTTCTTCCTGGGTTAGGCAGGTAATACTTAATGGGGAGTTTACATTATCACTCTGCATTTCCCGTGGCAAATCCTTTTCCTGTGTGAACACTGTTGAGAAAAAAGTATTTAAAACATTTGCTTTTCCCACATCGCTCTCTATGATTTCACCCTCAATGTTCTTTAAAGGGCCGACACCATCAATTTTAATCTTTTTACTGTTAATATAATTAAAGAATAGTTTGGGGTTTGTTTTACTTTCCTTAGCAATGAGTCTCTCAGTTTCCACTTTTGCTAAATGTATTAGTTTTTTACACATTTTATTTTTTTCTCTATAACTTTTTAATGCTTCTTCATTGCCTTCTTGTTTTAGCTTCCTAAATGCCTTGTTCTTGTTTGCTTGGAGAAGCAGGAAGCTCATCTGCATATTTCCGGTGCATTCTGGGAAGAGGAGAAGAGTCGCCTTAAGCTGTTTCCACCCGTCATAGCCTGCATCAGCAATATAGAAGAGAAGAAAATCCACATGGTCACCTGCAACACATGCTACATGTTTACGGATCTTCCGGGCCAAAAACTCAACTTTACCTGTCAGAAGTGCAAACTTGTTGCCCTCTTAGAGGAAAAGGTGCAGAACTGGAAGAAAGAATAGCAACATTGAAGGTAATTAAAGAACATGAGGACTTCTTGGATGAAGCAGAAGCAGCCATTCAGGATTTGGAAAGTGAGAAAAGCTTCAGAGCACATACAGAGGCTGAAAAGTGGAGCCATGTGACGAAAAGAAGCAAACGGATCAAGTGGTCATCACCACCCACACAGCTTAGCAACTAATATGAAGCCCTCATGCTGGAGAGCGAAAATGGCACAGCTCAGGATGATACCGTATCTACAAGAGAAGACACACTATCAACAAAAGTTACTCTGTCAACAAAAGCGGAAACAAATGACACTCAAAAACACTCATGAGTAGAGTTGAGTGAAACGGGTCGAAAAATTTCAAAAGTCGCCGACTTTTGGCAAAGTCGGGTTTCATGAAACGAAACCCGACCCTAGGATGAGGTCTGCCACGAGGTCGGCGACTTACGCGCCAAAGTCGCGTTTCAAAAGTTTGTTTTGCGCTCTTTTTCAGCCAATCAGGATCCACGGACACTGTGGGCAACGTGATGACATAGGCAGGGGTCACCACCATCTTTCAGAAGGGCATGCAAGTGATTGGCTTGCTTTGGTGGGCGTCACAGGGGGTATAAAAGGGCGTGCACGCTGACCGCCATCTTAGTTCTGCCGATCTCAGTATAGGGAGAGGTTGCTGCTGATTCTGTAGGGAGAGCGTTAGGCAGGGAAGAAGACAAAAAAACTGCTTCTGCTGCTAGCGATTTGGCCTGCACAACACACCAGTCACTGTGTGTGCAGTGCAAGGGGAGGCTATATAGTGGTGTATCAGTGGTGTTGGTTGTTGGGCTGCCTTCTAAGGCTTCCTGACATTCCTGCATTGCTGTTTACCCACTGCTCCGCAAACTGCTTTTTTAAAAGCAATCCCAATTTTTTTTTTTTTGTCCTGCTGAGAAGAAAAAAAAACTGCTTCTGCTGCTAGCAATTTGGCCTGCACAACACACCAGTCACTGTGTGTGCAGTGCAAGGGGAGGCTATATTGTGGTGTATCAGTGGTGTTGGTTGTTGGGCTGCCTTTTAATGCTTCCTGACAGGCTGGCATTGCTGTTTACCCACTGCTCTGCAAACTGCTTTTTTAAAAGCAATCCAATCTCCCTTATCCTCTAGTCACTTTTGTCACAGCTGCGCCATCGAGCCTGTCACATAGCGCTCAGATATTCATTGGGCCTCACACAATCCAAAAGTGTCCAGTGTCCAAAAGTGTGTGCAGAGATTCAAAATCTCCCTTATCCTCTAGTCACTTTTGTCACAGCTGTGCCATCGAGCCTGTCACATAGCGCTCAGATATTCATTGGGCCTCACACAATCCAAAAGTGTCCAGTGTCCAAAAGTGTGTGCAGAGATTCAAAATCTCCCTTATCCTCTAGTCACTTTTGTCACAGCTGTGCCATCGAGCCTGTCACATAGCGCTCAGATATTCATTGGGCCTCACACAATCCAAAAGTGTCCAATGTCCAAAAGTGTGTGCAGAGATTCAAAATCTCCCTTATCCTCTAGTCACTTTTGTCACAGCTGTGCCATCGAGCCTGTCACATAGCGCTCAGATATTCATTGGGCCTCACACAATCCAAAAGTGTCCAGTGTCCAAAAGTGTGTGCAGAGATTCAAAATCTCCCTTATCCTCTAGTCACTTTTGTCACAGCTGTGCCATCGAGCCTGTCACATAGCGCTCAGATATTCATTGGGCCTCACACAATCCAAAAGTGTCCAGTGTCCAAAAGTGTGTGCAGAGATTCAAAATCTCCCTTATCCTCTAGTCACTTTTGTCACAGCTGTGCCATCGAGCCTGTCACATAGCGCTCAGATATTCATTGGGCCTCACACAATCCAAAAGTGTCCAGTGTCCAAAAGTGTGTGCAGAGATTCAAAATCTCCCTTATCCTCTAGTCACTTTTGTCACAGCTGTGCCATCGAGCCTGTCACATAGCGCTCAGATATTCATTGGGCCTCACACAATCCAAAAGTGTCCAGTGTCCAAAAGTGTGTGCAGAGATTCAAAATCTCCCTTATCCTCTAGTCACTTTTGTCACAGCTGTGCCATCGAACCTGTCACATAGCGCTCAGATATTCATTGGGCCTCACACAATCCAAAAGTGTCCAGTGTCCAAAAGTGTGTGCAGAGATTCAAAATCTCCCTTATCCTCTAGTCACTTTTGTCACAGCTGTGCCATCGAGCCTGTCACATAGCGCTCAGATATTCATTGGGCCTCACACAATCCAAAAGTGTCCAGTGTCCAATAGTGTGTGCAGAGATTCAAAATCTCCCTTATCCTCTAGTCACTTTTGTCACAGCTGTGCCATCGAGCCTGTCACATAGCGCTCAGATATTCATTGGGCCTCACACAATCCAAAAGTGTCCAGTGTCCAAAAGTGTGTGCAGAGATTCAAAATCTCCCTTATCCTCTAGTCACTTTTGTCACAGCTGTGCCATCGAGCCTGTCACATAGCGCTCAGATATTCATTGGGCCTCACACAATCCAAAAGTGTCCAGTGTCCAAAAGTGTGTGCAGAGATTCAAAATCTCCCTTATCCTCTAGTCACTTTTGTCACAGCTGTGCCATCGAGCCTGTCACATAGCGCTCAGATATTCATTGGGCCTCACACAATCCAAAAGTGTCCAGTGTCCAAAAGTGTGTGCAGAGATTCAAAATCTCCCTTATCCTCTAGTCACTTTTGTCACAGCTGTGCCATCGAGCCTGTCACATAGCGCTCAGATATTCATTGGGCCTCACACAATCCAAAAGTGTCCAGTGTCCAAAAGTGTGTGCAGAGATTCAAAATCTCCCTTATCCTCTAGTCACTTTTGTCACAGCTGTGCCATCGAGCCTGTCACATAGCGCTCAGATATTCATTGGGCCTCACTCAATCCAAAAGTGTCCAGTGTCCAAAAGTGTGTGCAGAGATTCAAAATCTCCCTTATCCTCTAGTCACTTTTGTCACAGCTGTGCCATCGAGCCTGTCACATAGCGCTCAGATATTCATTGGGCCTCACACAATCCAAAAGTGTCCAGTGTCCAAAAGTGTGTGCAGAGATTCAAAATCTCCCTTATCCTCTAGTCACTTTTGTCACAGCTGTGCCATCGAGCCTGTCACATAGCGCTCAGATATTCATTGGGACTCACACAATCCAAAAGTGTCCAGTGTCCAAAAGTGTGTGCAGAGATTCAAAATCTCCCTTATCCTCTAGTCACTTTTGTCACAGCTGTGCCATCGAACCTGTCACATAGCGCTCAGATATTCATTGGGCCTCACACAATCCAAAAGTGTCCAGTGTCCAAAAGTGTGTGCAGAGATTCAAAATCTCCCTTATCCTCAAGTCACTTTTGTCACAGCTGTGCCATCGAGCCTTTCACATAGCGCTCAGATATCAGTGGGCCTCACACAATCCAAAAGTGTCCAGTGTCCACAAGTGTGTGCAGAAATTCAAAATCTCCCCTGTCCTATAGACACCTTGTACCTTGTTTTACATTACTATATAGTTTGTTGGATTTTGTCTACATTTCTACCAAAAATGAGGAAGGCTGGTGGAAGAGGCCGTGGAATTGGGCGGGGGTTGGCAGCTGGTAATGATGGTGTTGGTGGTGGATCTGATGGTAGTGGCAAGAGCAAAATAGGACTGAATGCAGGAGGTGTTGAGCCAGCGTCATCGTCTGGCTACATAAGGCTTCGAACGCTTAGTTTTCTAGGAGTTGGCAAACCGCTTTTAAAGCCAGAGCATCAGGAAAAAGTTTTGTCTTACATTGCTGACTCAGCCTCCAGCTCTATCGCCTCCTCTTCTTCAGTTGTAAAAAGTAAAAGCACTGAGTCGTCATTGGAGGCTCATGTTCATGAACCACACCTTTCCTTGAGTCCTTCACCCCAACCAAGATTGAAGGATGACGCAGGCCATACTACTGATTACTCCATGGAGCTGTTTTCACATACCATGCCTGGATTATCAAGTGAAATGGTGAATTACCCAGGCCAAGATGAATCTGACATGGAGTGCACTGATGCACAGCCGCTGATGGATGATTCTGCTGGTACATTCACTCAGAGCACTACATTGTCCTCGCAGTGTACAGAGCCAGATTCTGACCCTGATGAGACTCAGGTGCCCCTTCCCGCACACTATACCACCATACACGGTGACACAGAGAAAGGTGCACATGACACCTGGCCTGAATTGGCACAATATGCCTTACAGGAGCTCGCTTGCCCAGCTGCAAGTGTGCTATCGGAAAGAGTCTTCAGTGCAGCTGGATCAATCCTGACAGAAAAAAGGACCCGTCTGTCAACCCAAAATGTGGATGATCTAACCTTCATTAAAATGAACCACGCATGGGTTTCCAAGGATTTTGTCCCACCTTCCTCTGATGACACATAGGGTGACAGAAAAATGGCTTGCTTTGGTCCACCTCTTCCTGGGACTTGACCTATTTCACCTTTTGCATCAGCTGAATGTCCAACATCAACATATGCCACTTTCTAAAACTCCCTAACTGTGCTGCCTCCCCCCCCCCATGGCCGGGGTCACCACCTAGCGCACGACACCGTGCGAGTGCCGTTGCCCTGGACAGGTGGGTAGGCCGACTCTTGGGCGCGGGCAGTGGTACAGGGTCCTTCATAGTGCAATCAAGTGTCTCTGACGGTGGTGGTGCACACCCGCCGTCAGACACACCGCCGTACTATGAGGGGCCCAGTGCCAGTACCGACGCCCACGAGTGGGCCCCCCTTGCTTGGGCAGGGCCCCAGCATTTGCAATCTTTACCTCTCCCTGCTCCTCCGCTGTGTAGTCTGGGCCGTCAAATCCATACTGTGCCTGACACCGTCTGAGCCTGCCTCCTGAGACATATATTTTGAATGTGCACGCTATCCATACATGTTATCCGGGGAAACGGTACCCTTTCTAACCTTTGTGCAATCACGTGCAATCCATACTGGGCCTAACACCGTCTGAGCCTGCCTCCTGAGACATATTTTGAATGTGTACGCTATCCATACATGTTATCCGGGGAAACGGTACCCTTTCTAACCTTTGTGCAATCACGTGCAATCCATACTGGGCCTAACACCGTCTGAGCCTGCCTCCTGAGACATATATTTTGAATGTGTACGCTATCCATACATGTTATCCGGGGATACGGTACCCTTTCTAACCTTTGTGCAATCACGTGCAATCCATACTGGGCCTAACACCGTCTGAGCCTGCCTCCTGAGACATATATTTTGAATGTGTACGCTATCCATACATGTTATCCGGGGATACGGTACCCTTTCTAACCTTTGTGCAATCACGTGCAATCCATACTGGGCCTAACACCGTCTGAGCCTGCCTCCTGAGACATATATTTTGAATGTGTACGCTATCCATACATGTTATCCGGGGATACGGTACCCTTTCTAACCTTTGTGCAATCACGTGCAATCCATACTGGGCCTAACACCGTCTGAGCCTGCCTCCTGAGACATATATTTTGAATGTGTACGCTATCCATACATGTTATCCAGGGATACGGTACACTTTCTAACCTTTGTGCAATCACGTGCAATCCATACTGGGCCTAACACCGTCTGAGCCTGCCTCCTGAGACATATATTTTGAATGTGTACGCTATCCATACATGTTATCCGGGGATACGGTACCCTTTCTAACCTTTGTGCAATCACGTGCAATCCATACTGGGCCTAACACCGTCTGAGCCTGCCTCCTGAGACATATATTTTGAATGTGTACGCTATCCATACATGTAATCCCGGGATACGGTACCCTTTCAAACCTTTGTGCAATCACGTGCAATCCATACTGGGCCTAACACCGTCTGAGCCTGCCTCCTGAGACATATATTTTGAATGTGTACGCTATCCATACATGTTATCCAGGGATACGGTACCCTTTCTAACCTTTGTGCAATCACGTGCAATCCATACTGGGCCTAACACCGTCTGAGCCTGCCTCCTGAGACATATATTTTGAATGTGTACGCTATCCATACATGTTATCCGGGGAAACGGTACCCTTTCTAACCTTTGTGCAATCACGTGCAATCCATACTGGGCCTAACACCGTCTGAGCCTGCCTCCTGGGACATATTTTGAATGTGTACGCTATCCATACATGTTATCTGAGGATACGGTACCCTTTCTCACCTTTGTGCAATCACGTGTAATCCATACTGGGCCTGAGAACGGCTGGCGAGCTGTTAAGCAAGCTACAGCACCTGTGGTTTGCACACGTAAGTTTTTCATTTTTTCAGGAATGACGGTTAGGCCTAATTCCGGAACTGCGGTTGACCTGCACTTACTGGGAAATCATTGTTCGCGGGTAATAATTGTAATCAGTGATCCCCATCACTAATGTTGTTCAGCGGGTTATCTGCACCTGTAAGCGACAAACGCTGGCCTTTTCAGTGTAGCGCACATGCAGCCACGGACATGTAAGGGCATGACACACCAGTTATTGGCCAATCTCATGTGCCAGAGCCTGACGTGTCCCTCTAGTAAGCCGGACTCGGACCGCGGGGCATGACGGAGTCTCGTTCGTTAACGGAATTAAGCTTTCAATGTGTGCATCTGTTCTGTAGCTGGCATGGTTGAGGTTTCCCAGGTGGAGTCGAATTTAACCGTAGGCTCCACTCCTGGTGGTGTCCTTCTGGACATTCCTTTAAGGTTCAGCTTTGCAACCATACTGCCCACGTAAAACAAACACTTTGCCTTCATGAACGCTGTTTGGAGGGTCATGACTCGTGGGAATAACGCCGCCCAATCATTTAACCTGCTAGAGAGATCCTTCGTTGCTCCCAAGCATGACATCACACTCCCTAGGAAGAAGGTAATGCCACTGTGGCGACCGTACTCCTGGGGGCGACACAAGTGCACTGATGCCCAGCCACTGCTCGATGAATCTGCTGGTACATTGACCCAGACCACTACATTCCCCTCGCACGCTACACGACCTGAATCTGACCCTGATGAAACTCAGGTTACCCTTCCCATATACAGTTCCATCTTACACGGTGACAAAGAGGAAGCTGCAGATGAAAGTGCAGGTTCGGCCCACCCGCCATCAGACACACCACCGTACTATCAGGGGCCCTGTGCCAGTACCGTCGCCAACGAGTGGGCCCCCCCCTGCTTGCTCAGGATCACAGCACTTGCAAAGTTGAAATACTGTGCAGTGAGATGGAAGATGGGGACGACGAGGAATCCAGACAAGTACAGGGATTCCCTAGCGAGGAGACTTATTTGATTGTTTTCAATGTTGGGACAGCAATTTTTGGGGAGCACTATACTCTGGAGAATGATAGATGGGGCCCACCATACACTGGAACATTCCAAAGGTGGACATCAGACACTGGAGCAGCATTTACAGGGCCCATTATACACTAGAGCATTAGAAATGGGGCCCATTATGTTTGGAGCATTATTTGGGCCCATAAGACAGTGGAGCTTCATCCATGGGGACCAACATATACTGTAGCATTATGTGGAGCTCATCATATACTGTTTCAAACATTATATGGGACCAATGATTCTGTATGGAGAAATAGATGGGCCTCGTCATGAGATGTAAAAAGTGAGGTATTTTTCATTGTACTATACCGCTATTTCTCTGCCGTATCGGAGCATGATGAGTTGTGGTATGTGTTAAAGGGGCGCTCTTTCGCCCAGGGCACATGAAAACCTGCAGCCAGCCCTCCCCCCCCACAACTTTAGCCAAATAACCCCCATTTTTCAGTGCGTAACTTGTATTATGAAGTTAATTAAGGTTGACAAGCTTAAGTAAGAAGAATTGATGCTTTTGGCATTCAAATGGGCACTGTAGGTGTGTTTCCTGTCCTCCTCTCACTGCCGACTTTTATTCCCCATTGACTTACATTGGGTTTCGTGTTTCGGGACGACCCCGACTTTTCCCTATAATCGGACGATCTTGCTCGACCCGACTTTTGGAAAAGTCGGGTTTCACGAAACGAAACGCGACCCTAAAAAAACAAAAGTCGCTCAACTCTACTCACGAGCAACAAGCAGTGCGTCCGGAAAGAAAAGAGTGGTAGTTGTGGGCGACTCACTACTAAGAGGCACGGAGGCAACTATCTGCAGGCCGGACATAACCGCACGAGAAGTATGCTGCCTCCCAGGAGCAAAAATCAAGGATGTGGCCAACAGGATACCAACTATCCTCAAATCGAAGGACGACTACCCTTTCCTACTGATACATGTAGGCACAAACGACACGGCAAGAAATGACCTACTAACTATCTGCGAAGACTTTGAAATTCTGGGGAAGAAAATAAAGGAATGGAACGTACAGGTTGTTTTCTCATCAGTCCTCCCAGTCGATGGCCATGGCATCAGAAGATGGAATAGGATACTAGAGGTGAACAACTGGCTACGATGGTGGTGCAGGCAGCAAGGATTTGGATTCTTGGACCATGGCGTGAATTACCTCTACGATGGACTTCTGGCAAGAGATGGGATACACCTTACAAAACCTGGGAAACACGCATTCGCCAGAAGACTTGCCACACTCAGCAGGAGGGCTTTAAACTAGAAGAAGAGGGGATGGGAGGAATAACAGCAGACAAGAACATGCAGCAGATGGACAAACTAATCAAGGATACTAGATGTGGTAAAGAGGACCCAAGACAGGGTACTCAGAAGGAAGCTAAGAAAAGGAAGCAAAACTTCTTTCCTGCATGCTGACCAATGCAAGAAGCCTGACCAATAAGATTGAAAATATGGAGTTGGTAATGTATGAGGAAAAATATGACATAGTAGGAATAACTGAGACATGGTTAGATGACAGCTATGACTGGGCGGCTAACTTGTAAGGATATGATTTGTTTAGGAGGGATTGTAAAAAAAGGAAAGGGGGTGGAGTCTGTCTATATATAAAGTCCACTTTAAAGCCCACACTAAGAGAAGATATACAAAAAAGGAAATGAAGAGGTGGAGTCTCTATGGGTGGAGATACAAGGAGGGAAAAGTAATAAAATCCTCATAGGGGTTTGTTATAAGCCACCAAATATAACAGAAACCACTGAATGTATTATTGAAACAAATAGACAAAGCAGCAAATCACAATGAGGTGATTATTATGGGGGACTTCAACTACCCCGACATAGACTGGGAAACTGAAACCTGCGTATCTCAGAAAGGAAACCAATTTCTGTCAGTGACCAAGGATAATTATCTGTCACAACTTGTGCAGGGCCCAACTAGAGGGACAGCCCTTCTGGACTTAATTTTAAGCAACAGGCCAGATAGAATAACAGAAGTATGAGTCGATGGGCACCTAGGGAACAGTGACTACAATATAATACAATTCCACTTGTCCTTCAGTAAGGTGCCCTGGAAGGGGGTTACGAAAACGCTGAGTTTCAGGAAAGCAAAGTTTGATCAGCTTAGAGAGGACCTTCGCCGAATTGTTTGGGACAATGTCCTCAAAAATAGGAGCACAGAAAATAAACGGGAAATATTTAAATCAGTTTTACACACCCACTGCAAGCTAGCCATACCGTACAGAAATAAAAGGGCTAGGAACAGGAGAACACCAATGTGGCTAAATAAGGATGTAAAAAGGGCAATAAATAACAAGAACCAGGTATTTAGGAAGCTATATCTTTATATTTAAACAAGCAGAGCTAAAAATTAGTGGCAAATAATGTAATTAAAGTTAATATTTATTACATGAAGAGTATACAGTTTTTTTTACATTTCTTTAATTTGTATTAATTTCTGCTTTTATTTTGAGTTTTTGAATGCATCTACTTTTGTGCTATATACAGAGTGTACAAATAAGTTACATACCCTCATCGCAGAGTTCGGAGTTGACCTCTATGACAGGGTTTCCCAACTCCAGTCCTCAAGGCACACCAACAGATCATGTTTTCAGGATTTCCTTTGTATTGCACAGGTGAAGCAATTATCACCTGAGCAATACTAAGGAAATCCTGAAAACATGATCTGTTGGTGTGCCTTGAGGACTGGAGTTGGGAAACCCTGCTCTATGATATCTCCATCAAAGGTACTCTGTCTTTATTAAATAGTTAATTTAGTTAAATTACTTGTAGAAATCCCTTAGCTCCTCAGATTCTGATGCTCTTTTCCGTTTTGTGCTGCCTTGCTCCTTTGCAGAGATATTCACATTTGTTGCTTTAGGAGCAGATTATGTGAAATATTTGCTTGCTCACCAACTGGGCGTTTCTTCAGAGTCATCTCTGGAGGTTTTTAATTTCATCCCTTCCTCCAAGACACTACCAATCACCGCTCGGCAACTGATGTAGAAGTCTAGCAGTCACAAATTCTGCCAAGATGTGATTGGCAACACGTGGTAGGTAGGGGTGAAAGTGCACACTCCCAAAGAAAACTCTGAAGATATGCCCAAATGGTCTGCAAACAGAGATTTCACATACTGCTCCCCTAAAGCAACAAATGTGAATGTCATCAATGGAGTGATGCAGTGCAAAACAGAAAAGAGCAGCAGAATCACCAAAGCTCAGGGAGTTTTTTTTTTATAAGGTATTTAACACATTTTTTTAGCAAGTGACAAGTCATTTTTAAGGTAATTTCCACTACTCTGTTTTTAGGATCACAGAAAATCGTTTCAGAATACATCTAAATTGCACAGTTCGGTTTCTAAGGCACATTTCTGAAATTCTGGCTGCATGCAGATGGATTTTAGAAGCTAGCAGTGAACTCATATTTCTATATGTGGTGAATGTAGAGAACCCACCCTTGTAGCAGCTGCAGAAAGCCATTAAATTATTGCAATGGCAAGAAGGAAAAGCATACCTCAGAGTCACATTCCCTTATTCTATGGTATGTATGCCATTGCTTAATAGGGTTGTCTAATTTGGCTGATTCTAGTTAGAAAGGTCAGTTAATAATAAGTAAAAAGTGTCCCCTGCTGCTCCGTTAGTGATTGATATCTGTAGGGAAACCTGACAGAAGATAATCAATCTCCATGAAATGCCATAAAGAATATGAAGCATTACACAGTGGCTCTTTAAATTAATGGGTTATTCACTTCCTTTACACCATGAGATGCTCTTTGTATCTGCTAAACACGATGTCTTTATAGTAGTTGGAGCTCCAGTTTTCTGAAATATTTGATATAAATTAAATGGTAATATTCTGTCAGCTAACAGACACCACTATTAGATATGTCTTAGTATAAACTGATTATATAGTGATTTTAGAAAAATAAAAACACTATAAATCTTGATCCAAAGCTCCCCATAGTGATAGTGGCACAAAGGCAAATTTTAAAAATATAGGAGTGTTCCAAAAAATAGAAAAAACTATAAAACATCAGTGGCGCCCCCAGGAGTAGGGTCGCCATAGTGGCATTACCTTCCTCCTAAGGAGTGTGATGTCATGCTTGGAAGCAATGAAGGGTCTCTCTATGAGTTAAATACAACACACCGCACAGTTCCCACTCCAGGCCAGCAGAGGGAGCTCTGAACCAAAACTGGGGGAGGAGCTGCTCTCTCAGGGCCAGGAAGGGGAAATTAGTTAGTTTGTGTGATGAGGGAAACGTGTGTGGACGTGAGAAGAGCTGGAAGATTGAGCAGAGTTCAGGCTCACTTCTAGCTGTAGCGCATGGTCTGGAGTCCGGTCTCCAAGGTTGTACGGATACTGATGTTCCTGCAGCAGAAACCGGAGGAATAGGAAGCTGTAAATGCTCTGTTCCCACGTAAGACTCGGAGGCACAACAGCAACGTGTGAGCCAGAAGAAGAAGGCTACAGCTGTCTGCCATACGAGGGAGTTCTAAAAGAGAACAAGCAAGTGGAACTTCAGTGTAACACAGTACTGCAAGTACCTCAGAAAGCGCTAGAAAGGAGACTACACAACCCATCTGCATAGAGAGATTCCTAAGTTGCTTCCAAGCTGGCCAGCCTCTGTTCCACCTGTAATCTGGACCCTGGACTGCACTTACAAAGCACAGTAAAGGTAACGGAAACTGCACCCTGTTGTGTCATTGCATTCTTCCTGCAAACCCTCCAGCACTGCTACATCTCTGTGCCAGACACTACACCCTCTTCCTTAACACCTATTACCACTGCCCTGGGACTGCAACTCTACCTGTGGGGAGCTATTACATCTTGCTGCCTTATACCATCTGTCCCAGAGGATCTGCCTGCAGCGTCGGCTTAACCCCTTCATTGCCGAGAACCACAGGTGGCGTCACGTATCATTCACTTATAAACTTTAACCAGCCACTATTAACCCCATTTACATGGATGCCCAGGGCCACGGACCGGGTCACCACTACTGTGACACTTCCCTCTGAGATACCGGCCCGGTACCGAGTACCCCACAGCCCTGGCGGGCGACCCAAATCTACCAACAGAATATATAACTAGATAAAATATAAAGAGTCTTGGTAAATCAGACAATGATCCTGTGATCCCCATATGTCTTTATTTACATGCCAGCAGCAAGGAAGTCATACGACCACTGATACTAGTTGGTTGCAGTAATCATATGCTAGGACTGCATGTAATCACTGACTGACTTGAGGACCATGTCATCAACAAAGACGGATAGAGATCCAAAGGAGTACTGGTGTAATGTGGTGCGGGGTGACAGACATGGGTTAAGCACTCGTCTACAGTATGTCACCCCAGCACATTGCATGAAAATGGAGGTCTTGGCTAGGTGTGTGAACTTGTGCTGTGAGTACATTACTCCCTTACAGGCTGCATGTAACTTGTTGCGGGTTTGCCAGCACCAGATATTTCACAGTTCAATGAGGAAGACCAGCATTAAAAGAAAACCCTGAACTGTACTGAATTGTAACTTCGTAAGGGTTATATACAGGGGATCGCAGGTACAATGTCTTATGAAAGTTTTCTTTACAACTCGAAGCATTTTTCCACACAGTTTCTTTCCTCGGTAGTTTACTCCAGTGGCTTGCAAAAGTATTCACCACATTGGCTTTTTACCTATTTTGTTACATTACAACCTGTCTTTAAGTATTTTTGTAATCAGATTTGTGCGTGATGCATTAGTAATAAAAAGTCTAAGTCAGTGAAGTGAGAAAAATATAGGCATGAATTAAATTTATGGAATCAAATAGCTAAAAATTGGCATATGCATATGAATTCCCCCCTTTTGCTATGAAATCCCTAAAATTTCTGGTGCAAGCAATAAGTGACATGCTTAGTGAAAGGAAGTCCACATGTGTGCAATCTAAGTGTCACCATGACCTGTCAGTATATACACATCTTTTCTGAAAGGCCACAGAGGCTGCAACATTATTAAGCAAATGAAGGGGATTGAAGGAAAATGCCCTTTAATGTCACCTTCAGTTTAAGAAGTCCTACTGTAAATATGTTAAAAATAATGTACAGATGTAATTATTCTATGATACTGCTACACTTATAGTGTATTACCATTGTTTGTCGGACTGGTACTGCCACATTATATCTGTTACCATGCTGTATAGATTGTATTGTATTGTAATGTAATAATGTAATATGTTTTGTATAAGCTTAGGGTAAGACAGTGCATCCTTCGGGTTCAATAGTAGGGGGCACTATTAGTATAGAATTCATAGATATGGGTATGTGTAGTTGAACCACCGTTGAAGCTCTAAAAAACTATAAGGAGAACAATTCTTTATCTAAAAAAATAAAGCTGCCAAAAAGTAAACAGAGAAGCACATTGCTAAGGAGAGTAAAACTAATCCCAAGCTGTTCTTCAACTATATCAATAGTAAAAGAATCAAAAGTAAAAGTGAAGGCCCATTAAAAAATTGTGAGGAAAGTATGGTTGTAGATGATGAGGAAAAAGCTAATATATTAAACACCTTCTTCTCCACGGTATTCATGGTGGAAAATGAAATGCTAGGTGAAATGCTGAGAGACAAAGAAAACCCTATATTAAGGGTCATCAATCTAACCCAAGAAGAGGTGCAAAACCGGCTAAATAAGATTAAAATAGATAAATCTCCGGGTCCGGATGGCATACACCCACGAGTACTAAGAGAACTAAGTAATGTAATAGACAAACCATTATTTATTATATTTAGGGACTCTATAGCGACGGGGTCTGTTCCACAGGACTGGCGCATAGCAAATGTGGTACCAATATTCAAAAAGGGCTCTAAAAGTGAACCTGGAAATTATAGGCCAGTAAGTCTAACCTCTATTGTTGGTAAAATATTTGAAGGGTTTCTGAGGGATGTTATTCTGGATTATCTCAATGAGAATAACTGTTTAACGCCATATCAGCATGGGTTTATGAGGAATCGCTCCTGTCAAACCAATCTAATCAGTTTTTATGAAGAGGTAAGCTATAGACTGGACCAAGGTGAGTCATTGCATGTGGTATATCTTGATTTTTCCAAAGCGTTTGATACCGTGCCACACAAGAGGTTGGTACACAAAATGAGAATGCTGGGTCTGGGGGAAAATGTGTGTAAATGGGTAAGTAACTGGCTTAGTGATAGAAAGCAGAGGGTGGTTAAAAATGGTATATTCTCTAACTGGGTCGCTGTGACCAGTGGGGTACCGCAGGGGTCGGTGTTGGGACCTATTCTCTTCAAAATAATTATTAACAATCTGGTAGAAGATTTGCACAGTAAACTATCGATATTTGTAGATGATACAAAACTATGTAAAGCAGGCAATACAAGAGAAGATAGTATTCAGCTACAGATGAATCTGGATAAGTTGGGAACTTGGGCCGAAAGGTGGCAGATGCATTTTAACAAAGATAAATGTAAGGTTATACACATGGGAAGAAGGAATCAATATCACCATTACACACTAAATGGTAAACAACTGGGTAAATCTGACATGGAGAAGGACTTGGGAATCCTAGTTAATGATAAACTTACCTGGAGCAGCCAGTGACAGGCAGCAGCTGCCAAGGCAAACAGGATCATGGGGTGCATTAAAAGAGGTCTGGATACTCATGATGAGAGCATTATACTGCCTCTGTACAAATCTCTGGTTAGACCGCACATGGAGTACTGTGTACAGTTTTGGGCACCGGTGCTCAGGAAGGATATAATGGAACTAGAGCGGGTACAAAGGAGGGCAACAAAATTAATAAAGGGGATGGAGTAACTACAATACCCAGAGAGATTAGCAAAATTAGGATTATTTAGTCTAGAAAAAAGACGACTGAGGGGCAATCTAATAACCATGTATAAGTATATAAGGAGAAAATACAAATATCTCTCCGAGGATCTGTTTATACCAAGGAAGGTGACGGTCACAAGGGGGCATTCTCTGCGTCTGGAGGAGAAAAGGTTTTTCCACCAACATAGAAGAGGATTCTTTACTGTTAGGGCAGTGAGAATCTGGAATTCCCTGCCTGAGGTGGTGATGGCGAACTCAGTCGAAGGCTTCAAGAGAGGCCTGAATGTCTTCCTGGAGCGTAACAATATTGTATCTTACAGTTATTGATAGGTTCTTTAGAAGGACGTACATCTGGGGATTTATTCTGACAGAATTTTATAGGCTAAACTGGATGGACTAATGTCTTTTTCCGGCCTTACTATGTTACTATGTTAGTTCTGTTGTGGGCCACTAGATGGGGGATATTAGTGGGCCTTGTTACGTATGGCTGATAGGAAGTTCACATAAGGGTTAACGGTAGGAGGAGCTACTATGGGTTAAGTAAGTGTAGGCTTTAGTATTTAGGCAGAAGGGCGAGCATGTCTGAAGTGTCCACAAGGGCTGTAAGCCCTAGACACCATAACAGCTACACAACGTTGTTGGAAAATAAGCAAGGCACGGGCACAGTCAGATGGGTGCTGGATAAGACCGGAGCACCCAGGGAAATTGCAGTTTATGACAGCAGCAGGAATGGAAAGGAAGAAGTGGTCCAAAAGTCATGCAGGGCACAGAGTATTGACCATGTTGCAGATCTTAAATAGGGCTGAAGCCTGCAAGTCTGAGGCGAAGTGGTAAACGGGATCCCCTATATCTTGAGGTCCTACAGGAGTGATGCTGCAATACCGCCAAGGGCACTACTACCCAGTATTGTGCATGAGGATACAAAAAGTAAGAAAGGGAAAGTGCAGGAGGAATGCTGTGTGGACAGTAATGCAACTTATGTGTCCGGGAACGTTGAAGAACAAAGTAAAATTGTTGGTCTGACTCTGAACTTACTTGCGACCCAGGTTATAAGCTGACAGTAGTTGCCAGCAATGGTCAGCCTTTGCCACAAGTGGGGTCTAAGGTGGTGACCATTAAGTTGTGGTGAATGGAGATAAAAAAACAAGGTTTTATAATTGCAGACATTGACCTTCGAGAATGTAAACCAATAATGACCTTAGGTACTAATGTCATAGAAAATTGTCTTGCCAAGGTTATTGTTTTGGTGCAACAGGTAACCGAAACTGCTGGTTCCAGTGAGCAACAGGTCATGCAAAAGGAGATCAAGGCCCTGATGCAAAGACAGCAGGTAGCGCTATCTGTAGGAGAAGTTGTCAGCATCAGAGTGAGTGATTCATTCCCCATTGCAATACACCCAAGGAGTGAAATGTTAATTTGGTGTTGGGCAGCTATAGGCCTGAGGGGAAGAGACTACCAAGCCTTGGAAGATCCAGTGTATTCTGATAGTAGGCCCACTGTACTGACAGCCAGAGGGGAGTTTGATGTCCACAAGGGGAGGGTACCTGCATACATCTTAACCCCTTAACGACCAAGCCATTTTGTAGGATAAAGACCAGGCCTTAATTTTGAAATTAGACCACTGTCACTTTATGTGCTTATAACTCTGGAATGCTTCAACGGATCCTGCTGATTCTGAGAATTTTTTTTTCGTGACATATTATACTTCATGTTAGTGTAAAATTTCTTTGATATGACTTGCGTTTAATTATGAAAAAAATGGAAATATGGCGAAAATTTTTAAAATTTTGCAATTTTCAAACTTTGAAATTTTATGCCCTTAAATCACAGAGATGTGTCACAAAAATAGTTAATAATTAACATTTCCCACATGTCTACTTTACATCAGCATAATTTTGGAACCAAATTTTTTTTTTTTATAAAGGTTAAAATTTGACCATCAATTTCTCATTTTTACAAAATTTACAAAACCATTTTTTTAGGGACCACCTCACATTTGAAGTTATTTTGAGGGGTCATTATGACAGAAGATACCCAAAAGTGACACCATTCTAAAAACTGCACCCTTCAAGGTGTTCAAAACCACATTCAAGAAGTTTACTAACCCTTTAGGTACTTCACAAGAATTGAAGCAATATGGAAGGAAAAAATGAACATTTAACTTTTTTTCACCAAAATCTATCTTTGGACACAATTTTTTTATTTTGTCAAGGGTTTCAGGAGAAAATGAATCACAATATTTGTTGTGCAATTTCTCCTGAGTACACTGATACCTCATGTGTGGAGGAAGAACAATCTTTAGGCGAACGGCAGTGCTCAGAATGGAAGGAGCATCATTTGGGATTTTGAATGTCAAATTGGCTGGAATCGAAAGCGGACGCAATGTCGCATTTGGAGAGTCCCTGATGTACCTAAACAATGAATGCCCCACATAAGTGACCCCATTTTGGAAACTAGACCCCCCAAGGAACTTATCTAAATGTGTGCTGAGCACTTTGAACCCCCAAGGGCTTCACAGAAGGTTATAACGTAGAGCCGTAAAATTAAAAAATCATATTTTTTCCACAAAAATGATCTTTTCACCTCCAATTCTTATCTTCCCAAGGGTAACATGACCCCAAAAGTTATTGTGCAATTTGTCCTGAGTATGCTGATACCCCATATGTGGGGGCAAACCACTATTTGGGCGCATGGCAGAGCTTGGAAGGGAAGCAGTGCCATTTGACTTTTTTGGCTGGAATTGAGATCAGATGCCATGTTGCATTTGGAGAGCCCCTGATGTGCCTAAAGAGTGGAAACCCCCCCACAAGTGACCCCCCAAGGAACTTATCTAGATGTGTGGTGAGAGCTCTGAACCCTCAAGGGCTTCACAGAAGTTTATAACATAGAGCAATAAAATTAAAAAAAACATTTTTTCCACAAAAATGATCTTTTCATCCCAAATTTTTATTTTCCCAAGGGTAAAAGGACCCCAAAAGTTGTTGTGCAATTTGTCTTGAGTATTCAGATACCCCATATGTGGGGGTAAACTACTGTGTGGGTGCATGACAGAGCACAGAAGGGAAGGAGCGCTGTTTGACTTTTTCAACACAAAATTGGCGGGAGATCGGACGCCATGTCATGTTTAGAGAGCCCCTGATGTGCCTAAACAGTGGAAACCCCCAACAAGTGACCCCATTTTGGAAACTAGATCCCCCAAGGAGCTTATCTAGAAGTGCTTCACAGCAGTTTATAACGTAGAGCCGTGAAAATAAAAAAATCATAGTTTTTTCCACAAAAATTATCTTTTTGCCCCCAAATTTTTATTTTCACAAGGGTAACAGGAGAAATAGGACCCCAAAAGTTGTTGTGCAATTTGTCCTGAGTATGCTGACACCCCATATGTGGGGTGGAACCGCTGTTTTGGCACATGGCAGTGCTCAGAAGGGAAGGAGTGCCGTTTTAAATGCAGACTTTGATGGAATGGTCTGTGGGCGTCATGCTGCTTTTCCAGAGCCCCAGATGTGCCTAAACTGTGGAAACCCCCTACAAGTGACCCCATTTTGGAAACTAGACCCCCCAAGGAGCTTATCTAGATGTGTGGTGAGCACTTTGAACCCCCAAGTGCTTCACAGAAGTTTATAATGTAGAGCCGTGAAAATGAAAAAATCATATTTTTTTCCACAAAAATTATGTTTTTGCCCCCAAATTTTTATTTTCACAAGGGTAACAGGAGAAATAGGACCCCAAAAGTTGTTGTGCAATTTGTCCTCAGTACGCTGATACCCCATATGTGGGGGGAAACCACTGTGATCGCCTTACTGCGATCCTTGGGAGGCAGAATGCACAAATCCACAAAAGGTGAAGAATTGGTTTTATTTTTTAAGCTGTTCCTCGTGCGGTATTAGTGATTAGGTGACTTTATTCCTTGGGTCGGTGTGATTACAGCAATACCAGATTTCTATCCTTTTTTCATGTTTAGCTTCTGTCACACACTAAAAGACGCTTTTTTGGAAGAATGTTTTGCAAGAAATTTTTGCATCGTCGTATTTTGAGAGCAATGATTTTTCCATATTCCAGCCAACAGAGTTATGTGCGGGCTTGTTTTTTGCGGGACTAGCTGATGTTTTATTGCTACCATTTTCGAGCACATAAAGTTTTCGATCGCTTTCCATTCCGATTTTTGTGGAGGCAGAATGAACAAAAACTAGCAATTCAGGAATTGTTTTTTTTTTTTTTCAACGTTACGCGTGTGGTAAAATTAGTATGGCAGCTTTATTCTTTGGGTCACCACGATTACAATGATACCTCATTTATATTGTTTCTTTTTATGTTTTGGTGTTTTTTCCACAATAAAAACTTTTATAGAAAAAATAATTATTTTTGCATTACTTTATTCTGCGAGCTATAACTTTTTTTATTTTTCCGCTGATGACGCTGTATTGCAGCTCATTTTGTGTGGGACAAGATGACATTTTCAGTGGTACATGTTTATTTATATCCGTCTTTTTGATCGCGTGTTATTGCACTTTTGCCAAGCGGTATGATGATACCACTTGGAAAAAGTATAATTTGCTGCATAATTCCCTGCACCCCTTGCCGTGCCTCTCAGCTGTCATAGACAGCTGTCGGCACTGAACTGTCACTGTGTGTTTACACACAGTGACAGTTCACAGGCAGGACATGCACAGTCCGTCCTGGTGCGGAAGTTACCTCTTGCCATGACGGACTGTTCACGTCCATAGACATTAAGGGGCTAAATTGTGGGGAGGAGGAGGCCACACTACCTCGGTATGCCACAGTTGCTAAGCTGTTCACTGTCAATAACAACGCAATTCAGACAGCAGAACCCTTGGTCTCATCCGACTAGATGGAGGACAATGGCTCTGCAAAACACCTGGAGGATTGGTGTCAGCAGCTGCACGTAGGCACTGATTCCACCCTTCCACACCAAAAGAACAGGGTTTACCGAGTAGTCCAAGAGTTTGAACGGGTATTCGGCAAACACCATTTAGATTTGGGGCAGGTAAAAGGGGAGTAAGATCATATCTTCACTGGAAATCATCCACCCATTAAAAAGAGGTACCGGCCTGTACCCCCAGCTCACTATCAATGTGCCAAGAGTATGTTACGGGAGATGAAAGAGGCTGGGGTGATCAGAGACAGTTGTAGCCCCTGGGCAGCTCCGTTTGTCCTCGTTAGAAAGAGAGATGATACAATGAGGATGTGTGTTGACTACAGGTAAATTAACAGCATAACCCACAAAGATGCCCATCCATTACCTAGGATAGAGAAATAACTAGCTGCACTGAGAACCACTAACTATTTCTCTACCTGGGATCTCACTAGTGGGTATTGGCAGGTTCCCGTGGCAGAGGCAGGCAAAGAGAAAACAGCCTTCGCAACACCAATGGGCCTCTCAGAATTCAACTACATGCCATTCGGGATTTGCAATGCACCAGGAATGTTCCAGAGGTTGATGGCGTGCTGTCTTGGACACAAGAACTTCGAGATAGTTCTGTTGTATCTTGATGACGTCATTGTCTCCTCCAAGACTTATGAAGACCATTTGGAGCATCTGGCTGAGGTGTTTGAAGCCCTGTCCAACTTTGACCTGAAAGTGAAACCGTCCAAATGCCACCTCCTGAAGGCCAAGGTGCAGTACCTGGGCCACGTATTGAGCGCGGAAGGTGTGGCACCGGACCCCGACAAAGTTATTGTCATCCGGGACTGGCAGAGGCCCAGCAACATTAATGAACTACGTCAGTTCCTAAGGTTGATAGGCTACTTCAGATGGTTTATCAAGGGCTTCACTAAAATAGCCGCACCCCTGCAAAACCTTCTCGTGGACCAGCCCAAGAAGGCCAGGAAGAAGAGTCCTACCTTTGACTGGAATGATGAACTGGAAAAATCCTTCACTCGGTTGAAGTTGACTCTCACGGGGGATGAAGTTTTGGCCTATCCATATTATGACCAACCATTCTTCCTCTATACTGATGCCAGCAATCTGGGACTGGGAGCAGTATTGTCACAGGTACAGAAAGACTGAGAAAGAGTGATCTCCTATGACAGCAGGAAGCTTCGTTCCACTGAAAGGAACCCTGACAACTACAGCTCCTTTAAGCTGGAGTTCCTCGCCATAGTCTGGACTGTGACCAAGCGATTCAAACACTAAAAATAATATAATAATAATAAATTTTATTTCTATAGTGTCGACATATACCGCAGCACTTTACATTTCAGAGGGGTGTTGTAAAGACAATAGACATTACAGCATACAATAATCACATAGATTATAACAAATACCAAGAGGAATGAGGGCCCTGCTCGCAAGCTTACAGTCTATGAGGAAAGAGGTAGACACGAAAGGTGGGTGGTAACAATTGCCCTGATTGTGTGGACCAGCCATAATGTTAAATGTGTAACAGTACAGACACAGTGGGCTAATGGATGCATAAAGCATGTGGGAACATGATGCAGGGAACCTGGTTATGGTAAAACTTTTGGCTGTGCCACACAGGGATAGATTAGGTTAATGTGTTGAGGCGATAGGCCAGTCTGAATAAATGCATTTTTAGGGCACGCTTAAAATTGTGGGGATTGGGGACTAATCGTATTGACCTGGGAAGTGCATTCCAAAGAATTGGCGCAGCATGTGTAAAGTCTTGGAAACGGGAGTGGGAGGTTCTGATTATTGAGGACGCTAACCTCAGGTCATCAGCAGAATGGAGGGCATGGGTAGGGTGGTATACTGAAACAAGGGGAGGAGATGTAGGGTGGTGCTGAGCCATGGAGGGCCTTGTGGGTGAGGGTAATACGTTTATACTGAATTCTGGAGTGGATGGGTAGCCAGTGTAATGACTGGCACAAGGTAGAGGCATCGGTGTAACGATTGGTGAGGAATATGATCCTGGCTGCAGCATTCAAGACAGATTGGAGAGGGGAGAGTTTGGTAAGACGGAGACTGATTAGAAGAGAGTTACAATAGTCGAGACGAAAATGAATAAGAGAAACAGTAATAATAATAATAATCTTTATTTTTTATATAGCGCTAGCATATTCTGCAGCGCTTTACAGTAAGATTTTTTGCAGAGTCAAAAGTAAGAAAAGGTCGAATTCTAGAAATGTTTTTGAGGTACAGATGACAAGAGCGAGCCAGTGATCGAATGTGGGGGGCAAAGGAAAGCTCGGAATCAAGTATGACCCCAAGAGAGCGGGCATGTTGCTGGGGAGTAATAGTGGAAACACACACAGAAATGGCAATGTCGGGTATACAGTCATGGCCAAAAGTATTGACACCCCTGCAATTCTGTCAGATAATACTCAGTTTCTTCCTGAAAATGATTGCAAACACAAATTCTTTGGTATTATTATCTTCATTTAATTTGTCTTAAATGAAAAAACACAAAAAGAATTGTCCTAAAGCCAAATTGGATATAATTCCACAACAAACATAAAAAAGAGGGTGGACAAAAGTATTGGCACTGTGCGAAAAATCATGTGATGCTTCTCTAATTTGTGTAATTAACAGCACCTGTAACTTACCTGTGGCACCTAACAGGTGTTGGCAATAACTAAATCACACTTGCAGCCAGTTGACATGGATTAAAGTTGACTCAACCTCTGTCCTGTGTCCTTGTGTGTACCACATTGAGCATGGAGAAAAGAAAGAAGACCAAAGAACTGTCTGAGGACTTGAGAAACCAAATTGTGAGGAAGCATGAGCAATCTCAAGGCTACAAGTCCATCTCCAAAGACCTGAATGTTCCTGTGTCTACCGTGCGCAGTGTCATCAAGAAGTTTAAAGCCCATGGCACTGTGGCTAACCTCCCTAGATGTGGACGGGAAAGAAAAATTGACAAGAGATTTCAACGCAAGATTGTGCGGATGTTGGATAAAGAACCTCCACTAACATCCAAACAAGTTCAAGCTGCCCTGCAGTCCGAGGGTACAACGGTGTCAACCCGTACTATCCGTCGGCATCTGAATGAAAATGGACTGTATGGTAGGAGACCCAGGAAGACTCCACTTCTTACCCCGAGACATAAAAAAGCCAGGCTGGAGTTTGCCAAAACTTACCTGAAAAAGCCTAAAACATTTTGGAAGAATGTTCTTTGGTCAGATGAGACAAAAGTAGAGCTTTTAGGGCAAAAGCATCAACATAGAGTTTACAGGAGAAAAAAGAGGCATTCAAAGAAAAGTACACGGTCCCTACAGTCAAACATGGCGGAGGTTCCCTGATGTTTTGGGGTTGCTTTGCTGCCTCTGGCACTGGACTGCTTGACCGTGTGCATGGCATTATGAAGTCAGAAGACTACCAACAAATTTTGCAGCATAATTTAGGGCCCAGTGTGAGAAAGCTGGGTCTACCTCAGAGGTCATGGGTCTACCAGCAGGACAATAACCCAAAACACACTTCAAAAAGCACTAGAAAATGGTTTGAGAGAAAGCACTGGAGACTTCTAAGGTGGCCAGCAATGAGTCAAGACCTGAATCCCATAGAACACCTGTGGAGAGATCTAAAAATGGCACTTTGGAGAAGGCACCCTTCAAATATCAGGGACCTGGAGTAGTTTGCCAAAGAAGAATGGTCTAAAATTCTAGCAGAGCATTGTAAGAAACTCATTGATGGTTACCGGAAGCGGTTGGTCGCAGTTATTTTGGCTAAAGGTTGTGCAACCAAGTATTAGGCTGAGGGTGCCAATACTTTTGTCCGGCCCATTTTTGGAGTTTTGTGTGAAATTATCAATGTTTTGCTTTTTGCTTCATTCTCTTTTGTGTTTTTTCATTTAAGACAAATTAAATGAAGATAATAATAACAAGAATTTGTGTTTGCAATCATTTTCAGGAAGAAACTGAATATTATCTGACAGAATTTCAGGGGTGTCAATACTTTTGGCCATGACTGTAGGTACATTAGTAGAGGGAGGAAACACAAGGAGTTCAGCCTTTGACAGGTTCAGTTTCAGATATAGTGAGGATATGATGTTAGACACAGCGTTTAGACAATCGCCGGTGTTTTCTAGAAAGGCTGGCGTGATGTCAGGAGAAGAAGCGTATAATTGGGTGTCATCAGCATAGAGATGGTACTGGAAACCAAATCTACTGATTGTTTGACCAATAGGGGCAGTGTACAAGGAGAAGAGGAGGGGGCCTAGAACCGATCCTTGAGAAACCCCAACAGTAAGGGGAAGGTGAGAGGAGGAGGAACCGGCAAAAGATACAGTAAAGGAGCGGTCAGAGAGATAGGAGGAGAACCAGGAGAGAACGGTGACCTTGAGGCCAATGGAACAGAGCATAGTGAGGAGGAGCTGATGATCCACAGTGTCGAATGCTGCAGAGAGATCCAAGAGAATTAGCATGGAGTAATGACCATTTGATTTAGCTGTCAGTAGATCATTAGAGACTTTAGTGAGGGCAGTTTCAGTAGAGTGTAAAGAGCGGAAACCGGATTGAGAGGGTCGAGAAGAGAGCTATCAGAGAGATTTCGGATAAGATGGGAGTGGACCAGGCGTTCCAGGAGTTTAGAGATGAAGGGAAGATTAGAGACAGGTCTATAGTTAGCCAAATGAGGAGGTTAGAGATAAAAGGTTAGAAGCAGATGGGGAGAGGGGAAGAGCAATGGGGATGTTGAAATCTCCCATGATGAGGGTAGGGATGTCACAGGAAAGAAAATGTGGAAGCCAAGTGGCAAAATGATCCAGGAACTGATGGGAGGGGCCGGGAGGACTATACACCACCGCCACTCGCATGGAGAAGGGGGTGTAGAGTCTGACGGCATGGACCTCAAAAGAAGGGAAGACGAGTGAGGGTAGTTGAGGGATAACCTGAAAGGTACATTTTGGTGATAGGAGCAGACCAACGCCTCCACCTGCTCTATTGTCTGATCTTGGGGTATGAGAGAAGTGTAGTCCCCCGTATGAAAGAGCAGCAGCAGCGGTAGTGTCTGACTGCTGGATCCAGGTTTCAGTAAGAGCCAGGAGGTTAAGAGAATTAGAAAGGAAAAAGTCAGGAGTGAAGGAAAGTTTGTTACACACTGAGCGAGAATTTCAAAGTGCACAATTAAGAGAGACAGATGGCATGCAGGGAATATTAATAAGATTAGAGGGGTTTCTGAGTGTAGCAGTTGGGGGATTTGACTTTCTATAACATGGGGAACCAGGGTTGGGAGCAATGTCTCCTGCAACTAGGAGAAGGAGGATAGAAAGAGTGAGCAGATGGTTAAGTGATTTGTGAGAGCGTCTCTTATGTTGAATGGTGGGACTAACTGGATCTGTGCAATTTAAGAATGTGAAAAGAGCGTGAGTGCTATACACAGGAGAGGAAAGGAGCGAGGGGCCGATATAGATGGAGTGTAGAGAGTTAATGCCAGGGCGGTGGATGTGTGTGAATGCAAAGGCCAGGATATAAATTACACAAATGCATATGGTATATATTTGTTGTGCTCCAAATGCACAGGGAATAGATTTATTTATTTGTATTACCTGTCTCCCGCCCTGTCTAACTGCCATGTTATAACTGCCAGTACTTTGATACATGTACTTCGATTACATGTGCTTAAATGCCCCCTGCATAAATGCCTTCCCCAAGCTATGTCTGAATATATAGGAGGCTAAGGCTTAGATTTTTTTTTTGTGCTCTCTCTCTTCTCGTTAATCAATCAAACTAAATTGAGACAGCAGGACTCAGTAAAATGTTGTGGTCAGATAAACAGATGTCCAGCACTTCATGGATCATAAAGCACTTTGAAAAGTTTCTTGACCTCACAACATACGGGGACAAGCAGAGTAAGTTGAAATAACTATATACCAGATATAAGCTTGCATAGTTGAAAACACATATAGCATTCAGGATTAACTGCTTGCTGACATTGAATGGAGTGGAGAAACACAAGCGTTGATTCAGAGCAGAGATTGAAAGAGCTGGTTACCAGATATAAGCTTGCATAGTTGAAAACACATATACACTACCTAGCTGCAGCAAATTTTACCATCTTCATGGACAACAATCCGCTGACTCACTTGGAAACCACAAAGCTTGGTGCGCTGGAGCAGCAATGGGTGGCACGGTTGTCCAACTATGAGTTTACCATTAAATACCAAGCGTGACATAAGAACGCCAATGCTGATGTGCTGTCTTGAATGCCCAACTTGCGAGACGGGGGAGAAGATCTGAAAGCACTCGAAGAAATTGAGTTACCAGCCTTCCACTGGCCGCTTGCGGCCCAAGGTGCCCAAGGGGTGAAAGGCAAGTGCTACGTTGTGAAAGAGGAAATGCTAAACTCATTGCCTCACCAAGAGTGGGCAGAGATGCAGGATAGCGACCCAGCTGCTGATACAAGCTGACTCGCACCCTGGTCCAGATGCTCCACAAGAGGCCCAACAGTTGTGGAAGGAGTAAGGCAGGCTGTTCATCTACAAGGGAAAGTTGTGTCAGAGGAGTGTCAATGCTCGAACTCACAAACTGGTCTGGCAGGTGGTAGTCCCGAAGTGAGATGCGTCAATGGTCTTGGAAGCATACTACGATGATGCAGGACACTTCGGTAGAAAAAGTTGGAGGCTCTACTTCGAGAGATCAGTATAAAAAAGGAAGGATCCAGCGATGTCTTGTGGCGGTTAAAAGCCAATATTTATTTTCAAAATGACATTAAAATATTCTCAGGCACATAATGTCTGGCAACACCGCATGGAAACACATAATTTGTGATAAAATTGTGTTGCAGCTTGGATCACGATCGCCAAATTTGATATATTCGCCAATTTAATCGTTGATTTAATAGCTGAATATAGCTGAGCACCAATCAGATCACAAAAACGGTGTTTACCACGATGTGTAACATCAACCCCACAAATATGAACCTCACTTGAACACAATGCTGAAAAAAAATGGAATTGGCACAGTCACACATACAAAGTCTGTGTCAATTATAAACAAGAGTCCCATATAAGTTGCCAAATTGCCAATGGGTGATATCAAAACATTTTGTTCACCCATGGCACAAGCCACATCAGCTCCAATAGTCCATTGAAAACCAGAGAAAGAAAGGAGCAACGATGATTTACAAAAAGTATCAATAATTTTTATTAATAAATAACATACACAAAACTGCACAAGGTCATATTAAAGTGTCAATGTGACGCAGATGAGTATACACATGAACAGTCCCTCTCCCCAAGATGGAAATAGTATCCTCATATAAGTGTTCAAAGCAATATGCCTAATCAAAAAAGGCCCAATAATGTAATGCCACCTCGTAAATGGTAAAGAGCCATGTGGCTCAGAATGCTCCCAATGCCTGCCCTGAGCACAACTCAATCATGGGAAGATGAATAGCATCCATATAATACAGGGGAACATAGACATGAATGAAAGAAATTCCACTGGGGACTATAAGTGAGCTATCTTACCAGAGGAAGAAGGGAGAGGAGAACCGCCTGGCAGTGACCCCCAACGCGGGTTTTGCGGCGCAGGACGGCCGCTTTATCAAGGAGAAAATAACTAACTCTCCACAGGACCTTCAAGTACCCTTTGACCCAGATCACGTGACCAGAATCATCCAATCAGGACGGTGTCCTCGGCGCATGCACCCTGAGACCGGCAGGATCTGCTGCACGGACCAGGCATCATGCTGGGCGCCAGACACCAGTCACAGAGACCAAGGCGCCTGCGTGCAACATGAAGACGCCCATCCGCCAGCAGTATCCAAACCATCGCAGAGCGATGCGCACAGCCGCCTGTAGTCATGTGTCTGGGTGGATAAAAGTCACAGCCCGTCAATGCTTACGCTGAAAAATCCTCATAAATATATATAAAAGTATATCTCATTAGCAAAATGATGCTTTCACTTATTAAATACGTCAGATACTGGAATATGTATTATGTGTAAAATCCATGAAAAGTGCATACATATTTTTATACAAAAAATCCAATTAAATCCAACTGTAAAAAATTTCGTATACAAAAATTTTTTTTCAGAGTCCATACAATCAATGATCAAAAAATATTCAAATAAAGATCACAGTATGCAATAAAGCATCAGATGCCAAAAAAGGGGGGTACAACACATATAGTATCACAGATGAATATATAAAGCCAATCAGGCATCTTCGAAATATCTTAGAGGAATCACAGCATGTAAAAAATATATATATATACTACATATGGCATAGCCAATGAAATAAGTCTCATATATGAAGCCCATCAAAAAAAAAAAAAAAAATATATATATAAAATGTAGTCATGATTCCCGCAAATGCCTGGGCTGTTGGATCCAATTCACATCAATCTGGCACAAGAAGGTGGTCCTGGGAGAGACAAAGTATCCTCATGGTCACTAGATATAAATTATTGACAATAAAGGAAAATTAGTGAATAAAATAATTTAAAAACAATATAAAAACAACACACTGCCAGGGATAAAGAAGGAGTATAATCAGGACGTGCAGAGGAAAAAAATAGGAGAAATACTCATAACCCATTTGTTATATACAAAAGTATCCTTCTTTATCCCTGGCAGTGTGTTGTTTTTATATTGTGGCTTTGTGCTGTTACCTGTATATGAGCCCCGCCACTTCCTTTCCAAACCAGGGACCTGTAGAGGCGCACACCTGTGCGAAACGGCCATCATCCTGACATTCTCTCCACATTGTTCCCTCCCACCTCTGCTGTTTTATGTGACTCCAGAATAAATGATTGCTTTTAAAGGAGCGGTGAACCTCACTTGCCATTGCAACAGGGCAAGTGGAAAGAGCCGGGTAAAGTGCCAGAATTGTGTCATCTAATAGATATGCCTTTCCTGTATGGCTGCACGCTGATACTTTTAGGCTGGGGGGTCAATATCTATGGCCCCTTACCAACCTGAGAATATAAGCACTGAGCTGTCAGCTTTAGCTTGGCTGGTTGTCAAAATTGGGGGGACCCCACAATCCTTTTTTTTAAATTATTTAGTTAAATAAAAATGTAAAACTGTGTTTTACGTTATTTGTAGTAAAAAAAACTTTATTCTGTCTGTGTGTTTACTTACCATGTAACTATAGGGTTAGTAATGGACAGACGTCTTACAGATGCCTCTCCACTACTAAGCCGTGGGCTTGATGTCACCTGACAATACAAAGGTGACATCAACCCCACTTGCCACCACTACAGGGCAAGTGGGAAGAGCCGAGCAAAGCGCCAGAATTGGCGCATCTTATAGATGTGCCTTTTTTGGGCAGCTGGGCGCTGTGAACATCCTTGGCCCCTTACCAGCCTGATAATACCATCCCCCAGATGTCAGATTTAGCAAGGCTGGGTGTCAAACATGGGGGGACCTCACGCCGTTTTTTGTAAATTATTTATTTAAATAATTACAAAAAACAGAGTGGGGACTCCTCTATTATTGATAACCAGCCTTATTGAAGCTGACAGCTGGGGATTGCAGCCCCCAGCTGTCAGTTTTGCCTGGCTGGTTATTAAAAATAAAGGGGAACCCACACTGGTTTGTTCATTTATTTATTTATAGCGCAGACGGCGGGTGAGAAATACTCCCATAAGCAGCTTCTACTCTCTCTGTTATTAGCAGAAGCAGGAGTACGCTGATGGAAGTAATAGTTGCAGGAGCCGCTGCCTGCTGTCATCGTTCTCACTTGTATATAACTCAATATTCTCCCCAGCTCGAGCAAAGCAGGGGAGAATTATGAGAGTTGTCTTCAACATCAGGCATCTTGGAACAGAGGTTACTGTACCGCTGCTTCCCTGGCGCCTGCTGTGTCGTACTGATGCAGCATACGGGCAGCAGACGGTTGATATACATATTACACACATGGACACTGACATCCCAGGTACCATTCTGATTTTAGTTGTTGATAGTTTGGTGAAGTGAGTTCATTGGCTGTGAACTCCCAGGACCTTTGTAGTGGCACCGCAAGCATAAGAACTTTCTCACGCTTGCAGTGACATGAGAACTTTCTCATGCTCACAGTGATGTGAGAACTTTCTCACTCTCTCAGTGACATCAGACAGGTTATAGGAGACAAGACACTGAGCAGCGGTAGCAGACACTGATCAGTGTCTCTGCTGGATGACAGGCTGTATGGTCGCATCATGCAACCATACAGCCTGCCATCTAGATGTAGCAGAGCTAGAACCATTGTGGGACAAATGGATTATTATTATCTTCTCTGCAGAAAGGTGAGGAATATGGCATCAATGGAATGGGTGATGCAGTAAGTATGGTTAAATTAAGATTTATTAAAGGAGTCTGTGTCATTCTTTCAATTAAAGGATTTTATTCTGTGTGTGTTTTTATACAATATGAGTATGGGATTAGTAATGGGGGCATCTTATTGACGCCTTTCCATTACTAACCTTGAGGCTTGATGTCACCCTACAATATAAAGGTGACCCCCCCAACTATCACCTCCCATGCCAACGCTACAGTGCAAGTGGGAAGAGTGAGGCTAATTGCCAGAACTGGCGCATCTTATAGATGCGCCTTTTCTGGGGCATCTGAGAGCTGATGTTTTAGACTGGGGGGCAGTATTATCCATGGCCTCTTCCTAGGCTATTAATATCAGCCTAGAGCTGTCTGCTTAGCCTTTGCTGGTTAATAATTATAGGTAGACCTTATGTCATTTTATGGGGGATCCCCCATTTTAATAGCCAGTAAAGGTAAAGTACACAGTTTTGAGCTGTTATTAATAGCTTGGAAACCTTTATGGCTATTGGCTCCTTCCCAAGCTATAAACATTTGCCCCCAGCCATCTGCTTTTCCACAGTAAGGCTAGGTTCACATTGCGTTATGGGCATCCGTTTAACAGATCCGTTAAATGGATGTCCTAACGCAGATGTCAGTTTTGACATCTTTTGTGCACCTAGTGCTAACGCATGGTAGCATTTTGCTACCATGCGTTAGCCATACAGGTCTATGCACAGCGAACGCATCCATTCTCTGTGCGATAGACCCGACACACCCGAAAACACTGCAGACCGCGTTCTTGGGTGCGTTGCAAAGTAACGCATCATCGCTAATGCATGCTGAATTAGGCATGCTTTAGGATGCGTTACTAACATTGCGGCCAATGGGTACGTTAACGCATCCGTTACATAGCGTTAGTGCCGCTGTGTAACGGATGCCCTAAACGCAGGGCTCTAACGCAATTTGAACCCACCCTTAGCTGCACATGCACTGTACTAATTATATATGTCACTGACATCAATATATATATCTAGTCTATGTGTTGTAGGGATGTGACTCGCTTAGGTGCAGCGGGAGACAAATATGATACGGGTTTTTCCAAAGTTCATGTGGTTTATTCACATCGTAAACACACAAGGCAGCGTAACACCAAAAAGGAACCTTTAGCTCAGGCAGAAAACACAAATGTCCGTGGTTGTAGACTCAGACCAGGAGTCTCAGCACACATGGGAGGCTTAGTCCTCCCCACACACAACTCCCTGGTTCAGGAGCAGGCCACATTATAAGGCTGTAGCCACACCCACGAACCCAGCAGCTGACTGGTCACCTGACTGTGACCTCACCACAGGTCCTTCAAACAACAATAATAATAATATCTGGTATGCTTTACTTATGCCTTACATTATAGAGACAAGCCATTTATGAGGCACATATCTCCCATCGATTACAAGACCCTTAGCCCTGCCACATAGTATATACTGTATGCTGGTCGGTCAGGATCTCCTTCGGCAAACCCGTCCGGGAAAACACATGGACCAGCTCGCGGGCTATACTCTTCACGGAGGAGTTTTTCAGGGGAATGGCCTCAGGATAGCGTGTGGCATAGTCCAGGATGACTAATATATACTGATGGCCCCGAGCTGATTTAACTAAGGGACCGACCAAGTCCATGGCAATTCTCTCAAATGGCACCTCAATAAAGGGCAGTGGCACAAGAGGGTTCTGAAAATGAGATGTGGGGGCAGTTAACTGACATGTCGGGCAGGACCTGCAATAGTTTGCTATTTCCCGGTGACACCCAGGCCAATAGAACCTCTGTACAATCCGCTCCTGCATTATTTCCACCCCCAGGTGTCCCCCCAAGACGTGTGAATGGGCCATGTCCAACACTTTCCGTCTATAGGGGCCTGGTACTATTAACTGCTCTACCCCCTCCTCCCTTATTTTCGTGACCCGGTACAACAATTCCCCACTCAACATAAAATAGGGAAACCTTGTGTCTGCTCCCGGTTCTTGTGCAACCCCATTAATGACGGTGACATTGTTAAAGGCTTCCCTTAGCGTGGGGTCCCTATGTTGGGCAGTCCCAAAATTCTCCCCGGCCACCGCTAACTCCGGGATGTCAGGTACAGGGGACCCTTCCTCTTCATCCCCAACAAGGACACATAAAGGAAACCCGTCTGCCTCACGTGGTGGCGATACCTCAGTGGAGTGGATTGGTTCCCTGCTCTTGCTAGCACACTCAGAACCCGTCCCCCACAGATCCCAAAACAGACAGAAATCCCGGCCAATAATTATAGGGTGCAACAAGTCTTGAACAACGCCAACTTCATGCGACTCGGTGCCATGCGACTCGGTGCCATGCGCCGTTTCAATATTCACGCTAGCCATAGGGTAGTCCTTTGCATCGCTATGTATGCACCGAACACCAATCTTTTTACCCGGGAGTATGTTGAGAGGAAAACTGGCCCTCACAAGGGTCACCAAGCTCCCGGAGTCCAGAAGCGCCATTACTGCTCGACCGTTCAGCGTCACGGGACACGCTTGTGGCCCCTTGTTAGGTAGCGAGTTCACACTGCAAGCTGGATATGCGTAGTATGAACTACGGCGTCCTATGCTGCAGTCCATCTGCTCAGTGGTCTGGGGACAACGGGCAGCTATATGTCCTGGCCTGTGACACTTCCAGCAAATAATATCACCCGATGGGACCTTGGGCACCGCCTCCCCCGCTCCTTTTGACCTTGGACGCACTACCCCTTTTTGGGACTCCGCCCCCTGCTGGGACCCCCAATACGGAATGGGCTGCTTCCCCAAGGAACCTTCCATCCCCTGGTATCTCTCGACCAGCCCAACCAGTTCATCAGCATTTTGGGGATCACCCTGGGCAACCCAAGTCTGTAGAGGTCTCGGCAGAGAATGCACAAACCGATCCATCACAACTCGCTTTACCATCTGTGCAGGGGAAGCCGACTCTGGTTGCAGCCATTTCTGGACCAGGTGCAACAGGTCAAACATTTGGGAGCCCAGTTCGCTGTGCCCTGGTAGTCATTGTTACCCCCAAGCGTGCGAGAATTTCCGCTTTTAATTTGGGATACTCTCTAGCATCTTGTACAGTCAGGTCAAAGTACGCCTTCTGGGGCTCCCCCGTTAGGTATGGGGCCAGTACCTCCGCCCACCGCTCTGGCAGAAGTTTTTCCCTCTCAGCCACCCTCTCAAACACTGTCAGGAAGGCCTCCACATCATCCTCAGGGGTCATTTTTTGTAATGCGCGTCTTACCGCCTTCTTGACGTCGGTGGCATCAGCCCGACCTGGGGTTGGGGCGCTCGTCCTGCCCTCCTGGATGGTGGTTGCCAGAAGCTGCATCTGCTGCCGTTGTTCCTGCTGGCTCTGCTGGAACTGCTGCCACTGCTCCTGCTGGCTTTGCTGGATCTGCTGTAACAACAGCTTGTTGGTTTCCTGTTGCAGTGCCTGGGACTGGACCAGGTGTTTCAGCAGGTCCTCCATTATTCCAGGCAGTGCTTGTTGCCCCGCTGCAAACTTCACCCAGGACATGCAGCAACTGTCTCAAGTCTCTGCTGGGACCGCTGCCCGCACGTCTACCACCAATTGTAGGGATGTGACTCGCTTAGGTGCAGCGGGAGACAAATATGATACGGGTTTTTCCAAAGTTCATGTGGTTCATTCACGTCATAAACACACAAGGCAGCGTAACACCAAAAAGGAACCTTTAGCTCAGGCAGAAAACACAAATGTCCATGGTTGTAGACTCAGACCAGGAGTCTCAGCACACATGGGAGGCTTAGTCCTCCCCACACACAACTCCCTGGTTCAGGAGCAGGCCACATTATAAGGCTGTAGCCACACCCACGAACCCAGCAGCTGACTGGTCACCTGACTGTGACCTCACCACAGGTCCTTCAAACAACAATAATAATAATATCTGGTATGCTTTACTTATGCCTTACATTACAGAGACAAGCCATTTATGAGGCACATATCTCCCATCGATTACACGACCCTTAGCCCTGCCACATAGTATATTCTGTATGCAATCTGTCTATTCTATTCTGTCAGGTCCTGCCGTGATTTTACTGTACGTGGCTGCTGAATTGCTGGCTTTTTATCTATCTATCATCTACCTTAAAATACTTAAGTGGCATACAATTATTTTCCCGCACTTTTACTGCATTTTACCGACTTTTTCCAATTTTAAGAAAAATGCTCGTGTTTCCGATCACAAATCCGAATGTGCCATATTCGTGCTGAATTTATGTATGGCAATTGTTTTCTGAACATATTTGCTCATCTCTAGTCACAACACCAATGCAATATGATGATCCTCTCACAGCCCAACCATATAGTACGTTCATACACCCACAAAGTATTATGGTTGCCACAGCTAAACACATAAAGAAATTTTGTAGTCACCCAATCCAGCTATAGCTGCTCTATTTTCTTCTATCCAGTATTGCAGTGAATGCAGGCGACACTATACATTGACATCATCAGGTTAACTGTTGTCTCCTGTGTGGTGTCGGTCTACAGCAGGTCGCAAGCAGGAAATATCCTACAGCCTTCTGGAGTAAGTGACAGAACTGATGCTAACAGTATTAACACCAATATTGTTAACAGTGTCACAATTGATGTGTGTCATGGCCAGATCTGCCATCTGGCTTTTACCAGACTTGCCAGATAGTCAGTCCAGCTCCGACACCAAGCCATGTACACTACTGAACTTGACCAGCAAACGTCTTGTGTCTCTGTGACTGAGCCTGAGTGCACATAGACCATCACTATTGCAACCTCTGTTATGAATTCAACATTTTGGACACACTGAAACAAAGCAATATGCTGCACTAACAAGGAATGATACAATAGACTTCAGTCATTTCTTACAATGCTGTTGTAAAGTGAAAGCTGAGCTCTAATTGTTTGCTATGGGCAACAAAGACAACTTTACTGTCAGATAATTTTGATGTATAAGGCCTGATAAGCAACATCCTGTACAAATCACATAGGGATCTGGAAGAATGCAGAAATAAAGTCACAAAAGAGTTAATTTTGCAATATGCATCCTGTTTTATATAAAATCGTTTATTAACACATTCTTAAGATTTACAAATGATGACTCACATTTTGGCTACAAGAAGCTTGAAGTCATTACAGAAAACATCATGGCGTGATCCAGAGATGTGACATGATATATCTGACATAAGCATTTTCTCTGAATGCGCATTTTAAAGTTTGTAAAGTGAATAGTGATATAATAACACATTAATATCTACATTCTATCTAATAGCCCTATAGGCAGTGATCCATACAGCAAAGGTTTTACACAATATGTGATATGCTGTTTATCTTTACTGTTGTAGTTGTTTAATTTGTTTGCACTGAACTTTATAGGTTTGGCTTCTATGTTTTTTTAAACAATATAAAAAAGGAATGCAAGATGGAGCGTCTTATAAAATCTGGCAAGAAAACATACCTCTGTATAAAATACAACTTTGACTTTTGTGTTATTCCAGAGAAGCTTTTTTCTTCCTGGCCAAAAGCACAGTTTTCCTACATTTTGTTCATACAATTAAAATAGTAGTATAAAAAAAATTAACAATTACATTTCCTGTTAGGCTCCCTTCACACGTCCTGATATTTCCAATACTGGAAGTAACCAGTACCAGTGCTATCTGTGTTCCTATGTCTGTGTGTGTCCATGCCTAAAATCCATGTGCCATCCGTGTCCGATCCATGTGTCTGGCATCCGTGTGCTGTCCATGTGCACCATCTGTGTGACACGTATTGCAATAGAATTCAGAATAGAAATTACAGATGTTTAGGTGTTAGATGTGCAAAGATAGAGAATAGATGGTAGAGATAGACAGATAGATAAATAGATAGATAGATAGTTTTATTATGCTGGTAAGAGCCCAATAATCATGGACCTTTCCAGCCTTTTAAAATCAGCTCACAGCTGTCTGCTTAGCCTTTACTGGTTATTAAAAATGAGGGACTTTAAAAAAATAGAGTGAGGTCCCCCCTATTTTTAATAACTAGCAAAGGTAAGCAGGCATCTGAAGGCTGATATGAGTAGACTGGGAAGGTCCATGGATATTAACCCCTTCCCAGCCTAATAAGACCAGCCCTCAGGCCCTCCAGAAATAGCCCTTCCATTAGATAGGCAAATTCTTCCAGAATCGCTGGTGCGGTGGCAATTGAGCTAGCAGGATTGTGGAATAGATGTCAACAGCTGGTATTGACATCAAGCCCTCATGTTAGTAATAGAGAGGTGGCTTTCAGAAACCCCCATTTCTAACCCCATAGTCAAAATAAATAAACAAACTCACAAAAGTACTTTATAATTTTACAATTTCCCTCTTTCACCCATTTATTAAAAAAAATCCGCATCAGTCCACCATAATCCATATGGAGGTCTCACAAAAATACCCGTCTTCTTTTTCCAGTGTATGGAGCCCTAATAGAACAAAGAAGTTCCATAGACTGGAGCAGCAGCCATTGCTGTGACAAGCTGTGATGTCAGTAAAGTTAAAACAGTTCACAGCTTCAGGGACTCACTGGGGCTGCAGGACAGCCAGAATGATGACCAGTGATGTCACCTGTCATGCTACTGCAGTGCAGTATAGCGCAACTTCCACCAGTGGGTGCTGGTGAGGGAAGAGAGGTTGCAAACACAATGTAGCAACACTGAGCAGCAGCACAAGCACCACCAGGTGGTGAAAGAGTGTTCAAACGAGCTGAGTCAGAAACAGTCAGGAGAAGAAGCCCAGGTTAGAGACCCCTCCCGGAGTAATGAAATAATTATCCCCACCCGATGACTCTCATCTCCAGAGGATCTGGGTCTAAGGGAAAAAAATAGCTTACAACTTTCTCTGAATGCAAGAAACCTCTTCTCTCCAGAGAAAGTATCAGGGAAGCTGACCATAGGTTCAGGAGATTGTAAGGACACATCAGTGGGGTTAGACTGCCCAACAGCTGATTTAGTAATTGAACCCTGAAAAGATTTAACAGTCTGAGTAAGCTCCCACTGGAGTTGGTTGTGAGAGGAAGAAAGAGCCCTATGTTCCACTGACAAATCCTGCATCATTTGGGTCAGATTGGACACCCGATCCGCCAAGCTACAAAGCGGATCCATGATCAAAGAAAAAAGAAATTTAAAATCCCCTTTAAATGTATAGGTCAGCTGTAATGTCATGTTACTGCAGTGCAGTATAGCACAACCTCCACCAGGGGCTGCTGGTGAGGGAAGAGAGGTAGCACACACAGCGTAGCAACACTGAGCAGCAGCACAAGAGCCACCAGGTGGCAAAAGAGTGGTCAGACGAGCTGAGTCAGAAACAGTCAGGAGCAGAAGTACCAGAGGTCACAGCAGTACATGTGGTCAGAAACAAGTCAGGGGATCAGCAACGGTTGGAAGTGGATAAGACAAAGACAAAAGACAGAAGCAGGTCCAAATACAAGCCAAGTCAAAACCAGGGAGTCAACAAACTTATAGGGGAACACTGAGTCAGGACAGACAAAGGGAATAAACAGACACGGGGCAAGTCAGGAATCACAGCAGGACAAATCAGGATATACCAGAGTCTGATACACACGCTGAAGGCAGAACTACAGCTAATACTGCCTGCCTGCAGGATGCAAGAGCTAAATAGCAAACCTGAAACTAGTCTGAGGCTGAGAAAAGTTAACTCCTGAAATGACCAGACAGGGAACATGGAAAGACAGGACTCAAAACCCGATCTGGATCGTTTTATCACCGCTTTTCATTCCAATCCCACGCTGTGCAGCATAATCCCAGCAGCTGTGAACTACTCTAACCTTACTGACGTCACTGCTTGCAGCATGAGAATTTACTGCGCAGCATGAGAACCATCTTTTAACTGTGCTAACCTTACTGTCGTCACTGCTCATGACAGCAGCTGCTGCTTCAATCTATGGAACTTTGTTCTTTGAATGAGGCTTCAGACACTAGCCAAAGAAGAAGGGGATCATCATGAAACATCTTTATGGATTATGGCAGACCACTGTAGAATATTTTTTGGTAATTAAAGGGGGAATAGGTAAATGGCTAGGATGTGATTTTAATAAATAAAGGACTTTTATTTGTGTTTATTTCTTTTGACTAAGGTGTCAATAATGGGGGTATCTAACAGATGTCTCTACATTACTAACCCCAGAGATTAATGTCAGTGTACAATACACAACTAAAATCAATCCCAAAAACAATACCCCAATTGCCAAATTGCCAGGGCAACTGGGAAGAGCCTAGGCAAAGCACTAGAATTGGCATATCTAATAGTTGCGGCTTAATGGGCTGGAAAGAGGCGAATATCCATGGACCTTCCCAGCCTAAGAATATCAGCCCGCAGTTGTCTGCTTAGCCTTTGCTGGTTATTAAAAAGAGGGGGACCCACATCAATTTTTTGGGTCTCCCAATTTTAATAACCAGTAGTCTAAGTAGACAGGTGTGAGCTGATATAATTATGTTTCATCCACGTGAGTGGGGCATGATCTGATACAAGCTTAAATCTCTTGCCCAAGAGGTAATACTTCAAAGATTCTAATGCCCACTTTACAGCTAAGTATTCGTGCTCTATGATGGCATAGTTTCTTTCCTCCAGAGTCAACTTCTGCTTAAATATAGTACTGAGTGTTCTTCTCCACTTGCAGTTACAGACAAGACAGCTCCGAACCCCATGTCCAAGGTATCTGTCTGAACTAAGAACTCTTTTTTAAAATCTGTTGTAATTAACACAGATTCTTCACACAGCATAGATATAAGATGCTGAAAGGCTTGTTCCGCTTCCAGAGACCATGACACCATTACGGATTTCCCTTCCCTTGTCAGGTCCATCAATGTTGGTGCCTTTGAGGCAAAATTTGTTACAATTTTCCAATAGTTGCTGGTGATCCATAAAAAAAGCCTGTACTTGATTCTAGGTAACTGGCCTTGGGCAACGCTATAAGGCCTCAACTTTATTAATTTGAGGTTTAATCAAACCCCTGCCAAAAACAAACCCTAGTATTGGAATATGTTTGGTGCAACAACTCCATTCCTGTCTATGAGTGTTCAGTTGCTAGATTTGTATACTGTTTATAAAGATAAAAAAAATTCCCAGAGGCTCACACAGGGAGAGCATGTAACTGTATTTCCTGTTTTTCCTGTGTCTGTGTATGAGAGAAGCAACCTGCTGTATATGATGCACAGATAGAGACACAAATGATTTATTCACCATCTGTTAAGCTTATCATATATTGTTCCTGTTTGTTCCTGAATAAAGAAGCTCTGTTGTCACATGCTTGGAGAGTATCCTGAATAATCCGCTGCCAACAGGTTATGGGCTCAAAGTGACACAGAACCCCAGAGTAATACAGCAACAGAAGCCCAAAGCAAAAACAGCACAGAGCAACAGAAAAGATGTCTACTAGCAGCAATCCTGTCAAGTTCCCAGTGCCAAGCCTCACTAACCAGAACTACCAGTCCTGGAAATTCAAGGTAAAGTTGCTGCTCATCAAAGAAGGTACATGGAAATATACTCAGAAACAAGTGCTTAATTCATTACTAGATGTTTGGTTAGATAAGGATCAGAAAGCACAAAGCACAATCTCCCACAGTGTAGATGATAATCTGATTGTGCATATATGCAAGTGTGCAACTGTAAAGGAGTTGTGGGATGAGCTACAGAAAGTGCATGAAAGATCAAATCTCAACAATAAGCTTTATCTCATGAGAAAGCTGTATCAGTCTAAGCTAAGTGATGGACAGAATATGCAGGACTATATAAGAAATACCATAGAGATTGTGGAGCGTCTCAGGGGTATTGGAGAAAAAATTAAGGATTATCATGTTGCTGCACTTCTATTAAATGGTCTTCCAGAAAGTTATGACACACTCGGGACTGCACTAGATGCATAGATGATGAGCTGACACTAGAGTATGTTAAACGCAAACTTGTGGATGAATTCAAGAGAAAACAGTAGCATGTAAGCAGCAGTAATGAATCCAAAGCAGAAACAGCATTAAAGACACAGGATTTCCCTAAATATAAGAGCAATTTAAGAGAAACTCGTGAATGTTTTGTCCGGCCACCTTAAAGCAGACTGCAGAATTTGAAAATCAAGAATGAGTCAGCTTAAAAAGCAGAACAGTCATCAAAGGGATAAACAGCTGTAAAGGAAGATTCCGTATGTGTTGAAGCTGCCAGTACAGGTCCATCAGCAAAGCATACAGTATGTGGTGTATAGATTCTGGTGCAAGCAGTCGTATGACAAATAGCAAGGATTTTTTCACTGACCTTAATGAAAGCAAGTCAGAAAAGGTCATCTTAGCAAATGGTCACTATATGACAAGGGAGGGGTGGAAACCTTCCTAATTTTGCAAAAACTAGAACCCAATTGAATACAAAAACATGGGATATGCACACAGTGAACAAGTCTGTAGGACAGTGTTCACACCACCAAAAGACTGAAACACAGAAAAACACAGTAAAACAAAGGTATAAAAATACTCTGCTGTTATAAAGTAACATTGAACAGCAAGTTCTAGTAAAAAAATAATAAAACAGGGTGTTTGGTAGAGCGGCTTAGTATACATTTTTTGCAAAAAACGTATCAACCAAACATCAAGGTAACCCCATATCAGAGCAGTCCCTAACTGATGTATACCTGATCATGTGTATAGTACCTATATGAGCAGGATTCAGACAGGTAATGTCCGATGTGGACACGCTACGGAAGACGGCTTTTATGTGCATGGCCCACAAAGGAGGAGTGGAAACCTCCCTAATCTTGCAAAAAAACAAGAAACCAATTTAATACAAACACATGGGCCATGCACACAGTGAACAAGTCTGTAGGACAGTGTTCACACCACCAAAAGACTGAAACACAGAAAAGCACAGTATGTGCTCTATGACAATAGGTAACACTTTTTTTATTCAGTCCTGCATCTGCACTACGTGTTCAATAACACTTCTATAAGGGGTAGCCTTAGCTTGCCATTTTTCTTTGTTTAGCATACCTCTTGCTTGCCTCTCATACACTAACTTCAAAAGTAAGAAACCAGTAGAGGACTGTGGTACTTCTCTCATGGAGAACATTAAATATGGTAAAAGATCATTCCAATAGTGTCCAGATTTTTCTACAACCTTTTTTAACATGTAGTGGAGTGGCTAAGGGTTGTATAGTTGATGGGAGGTATGTGGCTCAGAGATGGGTGCGCTCTGTAATGTAAGCCCTAATTAATATAATTCTATTTCTGATGTTTTGCAAGGACCTGTGGTGAGGTCACAATCACGTGACCAGTCAGCTGCTGGGTTCGTGGGTGTGGCTAGAACTTTATAAGCTAGACTAGTCCTGAAACCCAGAGCTGTATGTGGGGAGGACTAAGCCTCCTGTGTGTGCTGAGGCTCCAGGACTGAGTCTGAAGTAACGGACATTTGTGTTCTCTTTTTGCCTAAGCTAAAGGCTATCTCTTTTGTTATGTGCTGCTTTATGGGTTTATGATGCAATAAACCCCATGAACTTTAAAGGAACCTGCCTCCTGATTGTCTCCCGCTGCACCTGAGCGAGTAGAATAGCTACAATTGGTGCTAGACGTGCGGGCAGCGATCTCAGCAGAGACTTAAAACAGTTGCTGCATGTCCTGGGTCAAGTTTTCAGTGAGGCAGCAAGCTCTACCTGGAATAATGGAGGACCTGCTGAAAGACCTGGTCCAGTCCCAGGCACAGCAACAGGAGACCAACAGGCTGTTGTTACAGCAGATCCAGCATAGCCAGCAGGAGCAATGGCAGCAGTTCCAGCATAGCCAGCAGGAGCAATGGCAGCAGTTCCAGCAGAGCCAGCAGGAGCAACGGCAGCAATTCCAGCAGAGCCAGCAGGAGCAACAGCAGCAAATGCAGCTTCTGGCAACCGCCATCCAGGAGGGCAGGACGAGCGCCCCAACCCCAGGTCTGGCTGATGACACCCATGTCAGGAAGGCAGTAAGACACGCATTACATAAAATGACCCTTGAGGATGATGTTGAGGCCTTCGTGACAGTGTTTGAGAGGGTGGCTGAGAGGGAAAAACTTCAGCCAGAGCAGTGGGCAGAGGTACTGGTCCCATACCTGATGGGGGAGCCCCAGAAGGCGTACTATGATTTGACTTTGCAAGATGCCAAGGAGTATCCCAAACTAAAAGCCGAGATTCTCACACGTTTGAGGGTGACAATCACTGTCAGGGCACGGCGAGTTCACCGCTGGGTGTATCACCGGGACAAACCCCCTCGCTCCCAAATGTTTGACCTGTTGCACCTGGTCCAGAAATGGCTGCAGACCGAGTCTTCTACGCCTGCGCAGATGGTAGAGCGAGAGGTGATGGATCGGTTTGTTTGCATTCCCTACCAAGACCCCTACAGACTTGGGTTGCCCAGGGTGATCCCCAAAATGCCGATGAACTGGTCGGGCTGGTCGAGAGGTACCAGGGGATGGAAGGTTCCTTGGGGAAGCAGCCCATTGCACATTTGGTGTCCCAGCACGGGGCAGAGTCCCAAAAAGGGGTGTGGCATCCAAGGTCAAAAGGCGGCGGTGGAGGCAGTGCCCAAGGTCCCCACAAGTGATATTATTTGTTGAAGATGCCATGGGCAAGGACATATAGCTGCCCGTTGTCCCCAGACCATCGAGTGGATGGACTGCAGCATGGGACGCTGTAGTTTGTACTATGCATTACCAGCCTGGAGTGTGAACTCTCCACCCAACGAGGGGCCTCAGGCCTGTCCTGTGAAGGTGAACGGTCGAGCAGCAATAGCGCTTCTGGACTCCGGGAGCTTGGTGACCCTTGTAAGGGCCACTTTTCCTCTCAACCAACTCCCGGGTAAAAAGGGCGGCGTTCGGCGCATTCATGGGGATGCAAAGGACTACCCTATGTCCAGGGTGAACATTGAAATGGCGCATGGCACCGAATCGCATGAAGTTGGCGACGTTCGGGACTTGTTGCATCCTATAATTATAGGCTGGGATTTCTGTCTGTTTTGGGAACTGTGAGGTAAGGGTTCTGATTTTGCTAGCAACAGCAGGGAACCAATTAACCCTATTAAGGTATCGCCACCACCAGAGGCAGACGGGTTTCCTTTATGTGTCCTTGTGGGGGATGAGGAGGAAGGGTCCCCTGTATCTGACATTCCGGAGTAAGGGGTGGCCGGTGAGAATTTTGGGACTGCCCAACATAGGGACCCAACGCTGAGAGAAGCCTTCAACAATGTCACCGTCATTAATGGGGTTGCACAAGAGCTGGGAGCAGACACCAGATTCCCCTATTTTATGATGAGTGGGGACTTGTTATACCAGGTCACGAAAATAAGGGAGGAGTTGGTAGAGCAGTTAATCGTACCAGTCTATACGGAAAGTGTTGGACATGGCCCATTCACACATCTTGGGGGGACACCTGGGTGTGGAAAAAATGCAGGAACGGATTGTGCAGAGGTTCTATTGGCCTTGGTGTCACCAGGAAATAGCAAACTATTGCAGGTCCTGCCCCACATGTCAGTTAACTGCCCCCACCCCTTATTTCCGGAGCCCCCTTGTGCCATTGCCCATTATTGAGGTGCCATTTGAGAGAATTGCCATGGACTTGATCGGTCCCTTAGTTAAGTCACCCCGGGGCCATCAGTATATATTAGTCATCCTGGACTATGCCACACATTAACCTGAGGCAATTCTCCTGAGAAACTCCTCTGCGAAGAGTATAGCCCACGAGCTGGTCCATGTGTTTTTTCCCAGACGGGTGTGCCGAAGGAGATCCTGACCAACCAGGGGACACTGTGGTGAATTCCCTTGCTCGGATTTCTGAGCCAAAGCTCTCTCTGCTCCCTCTGGTTGTTACTGAGAGTAGTGGAGCTGGCCAGGTTGATGGAAGTTCCCCACCTGACGACGATAATTGGGAACCTGGGATTACTGGCTGGGAGCATATAATTGAGCTGGCTGCTCTTGGAGGTTGCTGGTTATTTTCCTCCTTGTGCATTTGGAGTTCTTTTGTCCCCTGCCTGATCTGCATGGTTCAGTTAAGTGATTCTTTTGCTAATCCTTTGCATCTAATCTGGTTGCACCTTTTTTTTGCTTTCTGCTTTGTTGCTAGGGTTCAGTGTACTCCCTGCTGGGGCAGTGTACTCCCTGCTCCATATGTTCCAGCTTGTGTCAGTTTGTTCAGCCCCCTGTTATGTTAGTATCTTTTGCTTTGCTTAAGGTTTATACCAGAGTGCTGGTCTAGCAGGGGTGAGGTCGTGTGGCCTCAGGTTTTTTGTATATCAGAAGTGTTGGATTTTTTTAGGGTTTTCTGAGTGATTGCAGACAGTATCTTTTCTGTCCTGTCCTGTCAAGACAGCTTGGGCCCCTTTTATGAATGGGTCACCGAGGAAGAACAACAAAAGCTAAGTCCCAGAAAACCAGAGAGGTTGGTCACTATGCAGATTGCAGTTCCCTGATCTTAACCACACAACTAACAGTAGCAGTGGAGCGTTCCTACGTTGTTACTAGACACCTCGTTACCGCCGGAGGACTACATAAACCTAAAGCAAGAAAAGGCAAGAAAAGGGAAAACTAACTGCCCCAGAGCAGACCCCAAAGGAAAAGACAGCCTCCACACATGTATTGACAGTGAAGCAAGATGAAAACACATACACAGGCAGGAAAATAGGCTGAGCAAACGATGGGGCCCAACTAACTAGAAAGGACAGGAAAGGAAAGCCACTGTCTGCAATCTGCCAAAAAACCCTACCAAAAATAATGTAAAACACGTCTGATAGCAAAATTAACCCTGAAGTCACTAAACTTCTCCCACTATAACAGCACTCTGAAATATTCTGAAACAGAGCAAAAAGAGGCCAATCTAATAAGGGACAAAAAGACAAATTGGCAAATACAGATAAATAGGAGTGGAAGTTCAGCATAGCCCCAGCAGGGGCAAGCTGACCACACAAGAAACTGAATTGACCAACAAGCACAAGTGTGAACATTAGCAAAAAACAAACTTAACTTAAGAAGACTGGAAGAGAGCTGAAGTCCAAGACCTGAGAAGCAGACTGAATCACCAGCAGCAGGATAGGGTGTCGGCTGTCTTATATCCAGTCTGATACTCCAGAGATCTAATCGCTATCCTTCTCATCAGGTGGCAGATCACTACCACTCAAACCAACCTCACTACCTCCTGTCACCACCAGAGGGAGAACGGAAGGAGAACTCTCAACTGGAGGAGCAGAAAATGAGCTCATAACAGTACCCCCACTTGAGGAGGGGTCACCGAACCCTCATCCATACCACCAGGCCGATCAGGATGGGCGCGATGAAAAGCACGAACCAATTTATTGGCATGAATATCAGAGGCAGAGACCCAAGAATTATCCTCCTGGCCATAACCCTTCCATTTGACCAAATACTGGAGTCTCCGTCTAACCAAACGAGAATCCAATATTTTCTCTACCTCATATTCCACATTGCCTTTAACCAATACAGGGTCAGGAGGTGCCGCCACAGGAACTACTGGCTCAACAAACCTCTTCAACAGTGACTTGTCAAATACGTTATGGATCTTGAACGTAACTGGAAGAGCCAATCGAAAAGAAATAGGATTAAGAATCTCCAAAATATTATAAGGTCCAATAAATCTGGGTTTAAATTTTGGAGAGGCAACCTTCATAGGAATATTCTTAGACGACAACCAAACCATATCACCCACTTTAAACCGGGGACCAATGGTCCTATGCCCGTTGGAAAAACGCTGGGCCTTTTCCTGAGAGAGTGACAACTTATCCACCACTTGGTCCCATATCTGCTGCATTCTCACAACCACAGTGTCCACACCTGGGCGGGATGAAGATTCCACTTGCCCTGAAGAGAATCGAGGATGAAACCCAAAATTACAGAAAAAGGGGGACATCAAAGTGGCAGAACTAGCTCTATTGTTCAGCGCAAATTCGGCCAAGGGCAAAAATGAGACTCAATCATCTTGATCAGCAGATATTAAGCATCTTAAATAAGACTCCAGGGTCTGGTTTGTTCTCTCAGTCTGCCCATTGGTCTGCGATGAAACGCGGAGGAGAAGGATAACTGAATTCCCAGATTGGAACAAAAGGCTTTCCAGAATCTGGAAACAAACTGGACCCCTCTATCGGACACAATGTTCTCAGGAATCCCGTGTAACCAAACCACCTGTTGTAAAAACAAGGGTACCAACTCAGCGGAAGATGGCAACTTTGGGAGTGGTACAAGATGGACCATCTTAGAAAATCTATCACAAATCACCCAGATAACAGTAATTCTCTGAGAGACAGGAAGATCAGAAATAAAATCCATTGAGATATGGGTCCATGGCCTCTTGGGCACCGGCAGGGGCATCAGCAACCCACTAGAACGAGAACAGGGTTTAGACCGAAAACAGGTCCCACAGGACTGTACAAAATTCCTGACATCACGAGATAAGGCAGGCCACCAAAATGACCGACTCACCAAATCTCTGGTACCAAAAATACCCGGATGACCAGCCAATGCGGAGCAATGGACTTCAGACATCACTCTCTTTCTCCACTGGTCAGGAACATACAATCTTCCCATAGGGCAACGCTCAGGTTTATCCTCCTGAAATTCCTCCAGGGCGCGTCTCAAATCGGGCGAAATGGCAGAAAGAACTACCCCCTCACCTAGGATAATAGTAGGCTCAGTCACATTAAGAGAATCAGCAAAGAAACTCCTAGAAAGGGTGTCTGCCTTAACATTCTTAGTGCCCAGAAGAAAAGAGACCACAAAATTAAAACGCATGAAAAACAAGGCCCATCTAGCCTGTCTAGGATTCAAGCATTTGGCCGACTCCAGATAAATCAGATTCTTGTGATCGGTGAGGACCACAAATTGATGTCTAGCTCCCTCCAACCAATGTCTCCACTCCTCAAATGCCCATTTCATGGCCTACAATTCCCGATTCCCCACGTCATAGTTGCGTTCAGATGGGGAGAACTTACGAGAAAAGAAGGCACAGGGATTCATCTTAGAAGTCACAGGGTCTTTTTGAGACAAAACAGCTCCTGCACCAATCTCAGAAGCGTCTACCTCCACTTGAACTGGAACTGAGACATCAGGTTGCCGTAAAACTGAAGCTGAAGTAAATCTCCGCTTAAGCTCCTGAAATGCTTAGACAGCCTCAGGAGACCAATTCAGCACATCAGCTCCCTTCTTGGTCAGATCAGTCAGTGGTTTGACAATACTAGAAAAATTACCTATAAATTTACGATAGAAATTAGAAAAACCCAAAAACTTCTGGAGAGCCTTCAAAGAAGTAGGCTGAACCCAATCATAAATGGCCTGTACCTTGGCCGGGTCCATTTCAATAGTCGATGGAGACAAGATAAATCCCAAAAATGAACTCCTCTGTACACCAAAGAGGCACTTCGATCCCTTAACAAACAGGGAATTCTCCCTCAAAATCCGGAACACAGTCCGGACATGTTCCACATGGGAATCCCAATCACTAGAAAAGATCAAAATATCATCCAGATAGATGATCAAAAACTTATCCACAAAGTCTCGGAAAATATCATTCATAAACGACTGGAAGACAGAAGGGGCATTAGAGAGCCCAAAGCGCATCACCAAGTACTCAAAATGTCCCTCCGGAGTATTAAACGCCGTGTTCCATTCATCCCCGTGCTTGATGCGAATAAGATTATACGCCCCCCTGAGGTCAAGCATAGTAAACCAGCAGGCACTCTTAACTCTGGAGAATAAATCAGACATCAGAGGTAACGGGTACTGATATTTAACCGTCATCTTGTTAAGGGAACGATAATCAATACACAGTCTTAATGAACCATCTTTCTTGGCCACAAAAAAAAACCCAGCGCCTAAAGGTGATGAGGATGGTCTAATATGACCCTTCTCCAACGACTCCTTAATATAGGATCGCATAGCATCAGGTTCGGGTACAGATAAGTTGAAAAGCCGACCCTTGGGAAATTTACACCCAGGCATCAGCTCAATTGCACAGTCATAACTCCTATGAGGAGGCAAAGACGCAGACTTACTCTCACTAAATACATCAGAGAAATCAGCCAGATAATCAGGAATATCATGAGACTGAGGAGAGGTGGAGAAAACAGGAGCGTCCCTAAGAACACACTGACAACCCCAACTCACCACAGACACAGATTTCTAATCCAAAACTGGGTTATGAGTTTGTAACCAGGGGAACCCCAGAACAATAGTATCATGCAAATTATGCAGCACCAAAAATTTACAATTTTCTTGGTGGTCTGGGGCAACTCGCATTATCACCTAGGTCCAAAACTGAGGTTTATTCTCTGCCAAAGGAGAGGCATCAATACTCCTCAAAGGAATAGGCGTCTGCAGAGCCGTCATGGACAAACCACAACGTTTAGCAAAGTCCAAATCCATCAGATTCAGAGCTGCTCCTGAATCCACAAAAGCCTTAGTGGAAAATGTGGACAAGGAGCAGATCAGAGTAATTGCCAAAAGGAACTTAGGTTGTATACTGCCCACAGCAAATGTGTGTGCAAAACGTTTCTCTCGTTTAGGGCAGACAGAAATAGTATGAGAGGCGTCTCCACAGAAAAAACACAGCTTATTACGCCTTCTAAACTCCCGACGTTGCGCCCTAGACAAAACCCCATCACATTGCATAGGTTCAGACAATTGTTCAAGAGGTGGCAGTGCCTCCCATGTAGTTTTACGTTCACGTAAGCGCCGATCAACTTGAATGGCTAATGACATAGAGCCATCCAGACCAGAAGGAACAGGAAATCCCACCATAACATCTTTTACGGTCTCTGACAAACCTTTCTGAAAGAGAGCCGCCAATGCACTATCATTCCATGTAGTAAGGACCGCCCACTTTCGGAATTTTTGACAGTACAACTCTGCAGGATCCTGACCCTGGTCTAATGCCAACAGGTTTCTCTCAGCTTGATCAACAGCATTAGGTTCATCATACAACAACCCCAAGGCTTGAAAAAATGCATCCACATTAGTCAAAATAGGATTTTCAGGTGTCAGAGAAAAAGCCCCATCCTGGGGATCGCCGCCCAGCAAGGAGATGACAATTTTAACCTGCTTCACAGAGCTCCCCGATGAATTAGGCTTCATGGCAAGAAATAATTTACAATTATTCTTAAAATTCAGAAATTTAGACCGATCCCCAGAAAACACATCAGGAGTAGGAATCTTAGGTTCAGCAGCATGTGACTGAATGAGGTAGGTGGAAATTCCCTGCAATTCAGCAGCAAGTTGCTCCACACGATCAGACAATTGCTTAATCTCCATTAGAAAAAAAAAATCCTCCTACGGCCCCAGAAAAAAAAAAAGAGGAAAAAATATACCAAAAAAAAAAAATTCTGACACTTTTTTTTTCTTTTCCTTTTCCCTTAAACAATCTTTCCCTGCTTTTGAGTACCCTAGAATCTGCGGTATGGCTGGTGATTCTGTTATGAATGGGTCACCGAGGAGGAGCAACAAAAAGCTAAGTCCCAGAAAACTAGAGAGGTTGGTCACTATGCAGATTGCAGATCCCTGATCTTAACCACACAACTAACAGTAGCAGTGGAGCGTTCCTACGTTGTTCCTAGACTCGCCGGAGGACTACATATACCTAAAGCAAGAAAAGGGAAAACTAACAGCCCCATAGCAGACCCCAAAGGAAAAGACAGCCCCCACACATGTATTGACAGTGAAGCAAGATGAAAACACATACACAGGCAGGAAAATAGGCTGAGCAAACAATGGGGACCGACTATCTAGAAAGGACAGGAAAAGAAAGCCACTGTCTGCAATCTGCCAAAAAACCCTACCAAAAATTATGTCCAACACGTCTGATAGCAAAATTAGCCCTGAAGTCACTAGACTTCTCCCACTATATCAGCACTCTGAAATATTCTGAAACAGAGCAAAAAGAGGCCAATCTAATAAGGGACAAGAAGACAAATTGGCAAATACAGATAAATAAGAGTGGAAGTTCAGCATAGCCCCAGCAGGGGCAAGCTGACCACACAAGAAACTGAATTGACCAACAAGCGCAAGTGTGAACATTAGCAAAAACAAACTTAACTTAAGAAGACTGGAAGAGAGCTGAAGTCCAAGACCTGAGAAGCAGACTGAATCACCAGCAGCAGGATAGGGCGTCGGCTGTCTTATATCCAGTCTGATACTCCAGAGATCCAATCGCTATCCTTCTCATCAGGTGGCAGATCACTACCACTCAAACCAACCTCACTACCTCCTGTCACCACCAGAGGGAGAACGGAAGGAGAACTCTCAACTGGAGGAGCAGAAAATGAGCTCATAACAGGCTCCACTGTTTGTTCAGTCTGTTTTCTGCCTGTGTTTGTGTCTCATCTTGTCTCACCAACAATATATGTTTGGGGGCTGTCTATTCCTTTGGGGATCTGCTCCGGGGCTGTTGAGATTTCACTTTTGTGGCTTTAGGCTTAGTTAGTTCTCCGGCTGTGACAAAGCATCTAGGGCATCGTAGGAATGCTCCACGGCTACTGCTAGTTGTGTTGATAGGATCAGGTGTCTGCAATCCGCTTAGTTACAAACGTCTCTGGTTTTCTGGTGGCTTAGCCTGTTCCTGCCGTCCTCCTCGGTGACCCATTCATAACAGGACATCTTTTATGAGCAAGGTGATGAGGGAGTTGTGCAGGGTTCTGCAAATATCCCAGCTGAGGACCTCAGTGTATCATCCGCAGTCAAATGACCTTGTTGAAAGATTTATCAAGACACTGAAGAGCATGCTAAGAAAAGCCATAGAAAAAGACGGTACAGACTGGGATTGTCTCTTACCGTATCTACTGTTTTCTATCCGTGAAGTTCCACAGGCCTCCACAGGGTTCTCGTCCTTTGAGTTGCTGTATGGCCGACATCCGCGAGGTCTCCTAGATATAGCCAAGGAAACCTGGGAAGCCGAAGTCACGCCCCACAGAAGCATTATTGAGCATGTGGCACTGATGCAGCAGAGGATTGCAAAGGTGATGCCCATCATAAAGGAACACCTCCGCCAGGCACAAGAAGCTCAGGCCAGGGTCTGCTACTGGACAGTCAGAGTGAGGCAGTTCAACCCGGGAGACCGAGTTCTCATGCTGGTTCTGACAGTAGAGAGCAAGTTCTTGGCCAAATGGCAAGGGCCATATGAGGTCGTGGAGAAGCTTGGGGAGGAAAACTATAAGATCCACCAACTCGGAAGACGGAAACCATACCAGGTTTACCATGTTAACCTCATCAAACCGTGGCAAGATAGAGAGCCAGCGGTAACTCTGTGCTTGCTGGGCAACCTAGAAGGTGAGGTTGGAGCAGTTACCATAGTGGAGACGCTATCGAAGGCCCAGTAGTGCCGGGAGTTACACCAGAGAAACAGGGACCTGTTTTTAGAATTGCCGGGGTGCATGAAGGTCGTGGAGCACGAAGTTCTGACCGAGCCACATGTACGGGTGAATGTGAAGCCTTATCGAATTCCTGAGGCCTGTCGAGAAGTAATCTCCAAGGAGGTGCAGCGTATGTTGAAGGTTGGGGTCATTGAGGAATCCATGAGCGACTGGTCGAGCCCGATTGTCCTCGTCCCAAAACCGGATGGTGAATGGAGGTTCTGCAATTACTATTGGAAGCTGAATGAGGTCTCCAAGTTTGACACATATCCCATGCCACACGTTGATGAGCTCATCGAAAGACTTGAACCTGCCAGTTACATCACCACCTTGGATTAGACCAAGGGATATTGTCAGATCCCCACGGCACAGGAAGCTAAGGAGAAGACTGCATTTTCTACACCACACGGGTGCTTCCAGTATGGCCAATGCCATTTGGCTTGCAGGGAGCTCCGGCAACCTTCCAGAGGGCTATGGATAGAATCCTTGCGCCTCATAAGCTATACGCTGCCGTGTACCTGGATGATATCATCATCTTTACCCCGGCCTGGGAGACTCACCTGGAAAAGGTTCAAGCAGTGTTTGATGCTCTAAGGGAGGCAGGGTTTACAATAAACCCAAAGAAGTGTGCCTTGGGTAAAGAAGAAGCCAAGTACCTCAAATATGTAGTAGGGCATGGCGAGATCAAACCCCAAATCAATAAAGTGGAGGCAATTCAAACATGGCCGAGACCTCTATCCGAAAAGCAAGTTAAAGCCTTCCTGGGGATCGTGGGATATTACAGAAGGTTCATCCCAAACTTCGCTACGATGGCTGCGCCTCTGACTGATCTTCTAAAAGGGACAAAATCAGTAATGATCAGATGGTCCGAAGAGGTAGAGTCAGCCTTCCAAGAAATGAAAGGGGCTCTATGTAAGCAACCCGTTCTGGTGGCCCCGGACTTTAAACGAGAGTTTATCTTTCAGACAGATGCCTCAGATGTCGGGATAGGAGCAGTCCTTTTCCAGGAGATACATGGGGAGGAGCATCCTGCCCTCTACCTGAGTAGGAAGCTATCTTCCTGTGAGAGAAATTACTCAGTTGTAGAGGAGTGTTTGGCCATAAAATGGGCAGTGGATACCTTACGGTACTACTTGGTGGGACGGAAGTTTAGGTTAATATCCGACCATGCCCCACTCAGATGGATGAGGGAACCAAAGGGTAAGATTGCTAGTGTCACCCACTGGTTCTTATCCCTGCAAGACTTCAGCTTCCATGTAGAACATAGAGCCGAGAAGCTACATGGTAATGCCGATGCCCTATCATGAATCCCTTGTCTAGTAGGTGAAAGTGCCGAGTCCCACGGCTTTAGGCAGAGGGGGGAGGTATGTGGTGTTGCTAAGGGTTGTATAGTTGATGGGAGGTATGTGGCTCAGAGATGGGTGCGCTCTGTAATGTAAGCCCTAATTAATATCATTCTATTTCTGATGTTTTGCAAGGACCTGTGGTGAGGTCACAATCACGTGACCAGTCAGCTGCTGGGTTCGTGGGTGTGGCTAGAACTTTATAAGCTAGACTACTCCTGAAACCCAGAGCTGTATGTGGGGAGGACGAAGCCTCCTGTGTGTGCTGAGTCTCCAGGACTGAGTCAGAAGTAACGGACATTTGTGTTCTCTTTTTGCCTAAGCTAAAGGCTATCTCTTTTGTTATGTGCTGCTTTATGGGTTTATGATGCAATACACCCCATGAACTTTAAAGGAACCTGCCTCCTGACTGTCTCCCGCTGCATGTGAGCGAGTAGAATCCCTACAATGTGCTTCAGTGTTTTTTTGCACCTCTCTGCTAGTCCATTCATTTGAGGATGATATGTGCGCAATGTTCAGTATTTGCACAGCTCGTTCAACACCTTTCACATAAAGGGTCTGCCTTGATCAGTAAAGATTTCCTTGGAAATCTCCATTCAAGAAGACATAAGAAATAATTCACAGATGATACTATTTTATTCGATGTGGTATTTCTTAGCGGGAACCACTTCAGGATAGTGTGTGGCACAATCTGCTATGAAAAGAATATCATAGTTCCCCAAAGCTGATTTTACAATTGGCCCAGCCAAATCCATCCCAATCTTCTCAGAGGGTATTTCATTGATGGGGAGTTGTACTAGTGGGCTGCAAAAATGGTTTATGGGTTATTTGGCATATGGGGCAGGACTTACAATGATCCTCAATCTCCTTTTACAGAGTCAAGGTAAAAGTTTGTACACCCCTGGTCAAAATAACTGTTATGACAAGGGAAATAACAAGGCCAGGTATCCATCCACAGACAGCTGTTTCGGGGTGTTGCCCCTCATCAGTGTGGAGTAGGCTCCATGGACTTTATTTGCATATTCATATTTCCCAGGGAGCATTGCACCTAGGATTTCACTGATTGAGCCCCTTTGCCGGCTGCCGCAGTGTTTTCTTTGACTGGTCTCCCTGAGGTCAGTGATTGTTTCATGATGTTGGTCTACTAGGCATTGCTCCCACCTAGCCAGAATCCTACTCCACATTGATGAGGGGCAACACCCCGAAACAGCTGTCTGTGGATGGATACCTGGCTTTGGTATTTCCCTTGTCATATCTGTAAACTCATAAAGAGCTGGATATTGACTTAAAAGGGCCACTTAATATGGTGGTAATGGTGGTTTCCGAAAGGAGCCACCCCTTGGCTGGGTCCTTCCCTGGAAGAAGATCTGGCTAGTTCCGTGTTTGAGACTCTTAAATGAGGCTCCATGGACTTTATTTGCATATTTGTATTTCCCAGGGAGCATTGCACCTAGGATTTCACTGATTGAGAGCCTTTGCCGGCTACCGCAGTGTTTTCTTTGACTGGTTTCCCTGAGGTCAGTGATTGTTTCGTGATGTTGGTCTTCTAGGCATTGCTCCCACCTAGCCAGAATCCTACTCCACACTGATGAGGGGCAACACCCCGAAACAGCTGTCTGTGGATGGATACCTGGCCTTGGTATTTCGCTTGTCATATCTGTAAACTCGTAAAGAGCTGGATATTGACTTAAAGGGCCACTTAATATGGTGGTAATGGTTTCCGAAAGGAGCCACCCCTTGGCTGGGTCCTTCCCTGGAGGAAGATCTGGCTAGTCCCGTGTTTGAGACTCTTAAATGAGGCTCCACAGACTTTATTTGCATAAAGTTAAAGATGGCACATATCCTTTGTATTTTAGGCCAAAAAAATTTTCATTTGTTTACATTTTAAAAATTGGAAAAAGTTAAATGGATTGATGCAAAAGTTTTGGCACTCTTGAACATATGTGGCTCAGATAACTTTGGCCAAGGATACACAACTTAATTAGCCTTTTAGTGCTATGGCTTGCTCATGATCATCCTTAGGAAATGCCAGGCAAATTTCCCAGCTTTATAAAAACTCCTCTAATCTTGTGCCAAGAACAGCAGCCATGTTTTTTAAGCAGCTGTCTAGCACTCTGAAAATGAAAATGGTGGAGGCCCACAAAGCTGAAGAAGACTATAAGAAGATAGTAAGTTTCACTTTCTTCAGTTTGAAATGTATTTAGGAAATGGCAGTTGTTAGCGTGGGTGGTCTGGAGCAGGAAACCCCGGGAGTGGACCCTCTGGACCGTGGCACCGAGGGGCCCCGGGCGAGCAGCCAGGTGGAACCGACCCCTATACAGGGACCGTTAGGAGCAGGCCCAGGGGTTCGAGTACCACGGTAGCCGGTACCGAGAGGGGCGGCTCAGAATGGACCGGAGTAAGACTGTGAAACTGGAGTAAAGAATGACAGAACAATACTGGAACCAGGAGGCCAGAAAGAGGTTAGACAGAAGACTGAAACGAGAAGGAATGACAGGAGTAGGAACACTGGAGACAGGACTGGAGTAGGACGGCAGGAACACTGGAGACTGGACTGGGGTTGGACGGCAGGAACACTGGAGACAGGACTGGAGTAGGACGGCAGAAATGCTTGAGACAGGACTGGAGTAGGACGGCAGGAACACTGGAGACAGGACTGGAGTAAGACGGCAGGAACACTGGAGACAGGACTGGAGTAGGACGGCAGGAATGCTGAAGGCAGGGCTGGAGTAGGACGGCAGGATCACTGGACACAGGACTGGAGTAGGATGGCAGGAACACTGGAGACAGGACTGGAGAAGGACGACTGGAACACAGGAGCCAGAACTGCAGAAGAGAACAAGGAACACAGGTAGCAGGACTGAGAGGCTGCTGCAGAGAGCAGCCGAGAACGGAACTGCAGGAGCAGAGAGCACTCGATGAAGCGAGGCCAGAGTGCTAGGAAACACAACGATCAGGCACCTCCCTCAGGGGAAGTGGCCTGATATGGCCCCGTCTGGTCAGCCATTGGTCCAAAGGTGCTTCCGGGTCAGGGCACAGCCGGAGCATAAGAAGCAGGAAGGAGGCGCAGCCGCGGCCTATGGCGCATGCGCATTGCATGCAGGGAAGGCATCGATCCTGAGCCCATCTCAGGTGACCGCCGTGGCCATCGGGTGGAGAGAGGCTGCGGCGTGTGAGCGGAGACCGACTGCGCCATGGGAGCGGCGGTCGGGTGAGTATGGCGGAGCGGTGTAACAGTACCCTCCTCTAAGCCGCCCTCCCCGGAGGTTAACAAGAAACCTCTTGAGGATACGGGGAGCATTGATATTCTCCCAAGGCTCCCAGGATCTCTCCTCAGGACCAAAGCCCTTCCAATCAACAAGAAAGAAAGTCCTACCTCTAACCCTCTTCATAGCGAGAATGTCCTGCACTTCAAAAACTTCACCGGCTGAGGACCAGGATCAAGCGAGGAATGGAAGCGATTCAGCACCACAGGCTTCAGGAGAGAGACGTGAAAGGTGTTCGGGATCCGGAGTGAAGCAGGCAACCTCAATTTGTAGGCGACTTCGTTAATACGTCTCAGAACTTCAAATGGACCGATTTAGCGTGGGCACAATTTGTAGGAGGGCAGTTTCAATAGGATGAATTTGGAGGAGAGCCAGACCTTGTCCCCAACGCGATATGGTGGAGGATCCAACCTCTTTTTGTCTGCATAATTCTTCATCTGATCAGCAGATCTCTTGAGTGATGTGTTGGTCTCAGCCCAAATCTTAGAAAATTCCGAGCACAAGGCGTTGGCAGCGGGTACCTCAGAGGCAGGAGTTACCGGAAGAGGAACACCAGGATGTCTGCCAAAAACAATGAAAAATGGAGACTTGGCCGAAGACTCACCAGCATGGTTGTTATAAGCGAACTCTGCTCAGGGGAGCAAGTTGACCCAATCGTTCTGGTGGGTGTTGGAGAAGTGACGTAAGTACCCCGTAAGCATCTGGTTGGTTCGCTCTACCTGTCCGTTGGACTGTGGATGGTAGGCCGAGGAGAAGACGAGGGTAACGTTCATGAGCTTACAAAGCGAATGCCAGAACTTAGAGGTAAACTGAACCCCTCGGTCAGACACAGTGCTTCGAAGTAGTCCGTGAAGTCTGAAGATTTGATGAATGAAGATTTTGGCCAGCTCCTGCGCTGAGGGAAGACCGGGCAGAGGGACGAAGTGAGCCATCTTGGAAAAATGATCCACCACAACCAGGATGACTGTGCAGCCTGAAGAGCAGGGTAGGTCGGTGATGAAATCCATGGCGATGTTTTCCCAAGGAACTGTAGGAACGGGCAACGGAAGCAACAAGCTGGACGGAGGTCTCCGTGACACTTTGCTTTTAGCACAGGATGGACAAGAAGCCACAAGGTCTAGTACATCTTGGCGAAGCGTGGACCACCAGTAGTGACGCGTGATAAGGTCAAGGGTCTTCTTAGTCCCGGCATGGCCAGCCAGTTTGGAGGAGTGCCCCCATAGAAGGACCTTTCGCTTGAGATTCTCTGGCACTAGCGTCTTGCCAGGTGGGGGAGTAAGCCGTTCACTGGAGCCACGGTGATGATCCTAGTGGGATCAATGATATGTGAAGGTTCCTCCATGGATTCGTGTGTCTGGAAGACCCTGGACAGGGCGTTGGCTTTGAAATTCTTGTTGCCAGGACGGAAACGGAGCTCGAAATCAAATCGGGCGAAAAATAAGGACCATCTGGCCTGGCGAGGGTTAAGTCTCTGGGCAGACTGGAGATAGGCCAGATTCTTGTGGTCCGAGAAGATGACAAAAGGATGAACAGCTCCTTCCAGGAGGTGGCGCCATTCCTCCAAGGCCAACTTGATGGCCAAAAGTTCCCGATCGAGTAGTTACACTCGGATGGAGAAAAGACCTTCTAGAAGAAGCCACAAGGATGCAGGTGACCAGAGGTGGTTCTCTGGTACAGTATCGCCCCGGTTCCCATCGAGAAAGCGTCCACCTCGAGTACAAAAGGTCGATCGCTCTCAGGGCGATGCAGCACCGGAGCCGTGGAAAAAGCGCGTTTTAGGGTCAGAAAGGCTTCTTCTGCCTCAGGAGACCAATCCTTGGGCGTAGACCCTTTATGGGTGAGCGCAGAAATGGGTCTTGTGATCGTGGAGAAGTGGGAGACAAATTGCTGGTAATAGTTGGCGAACCCGAGGAATCGTTGTATCGCCTTTAATCCGACGGGGCGAGGCCATTTGAGGATGACAGACAACTTCTCGGGATCCATCCTTAGACCAGTGTCGGAGATAATGTATCCCAGAAACGGCAGAGAGGTCTATTCGAAGAGACATTTCTCGATCTTCGCATACAGGCGGTTCTCCCGAAGATGTTGAAGAACCAGGCGGACAATCTTTCTGTGGGACGAGAGGTCCGGCGAGAAGACGAGGATGTCGTCTAAGTACACGACCACACAGGAGTACAAGAGATCCCGAAAGATCTCATTGACGAACTCCTGAAACACCGCAGGAGCATTGCAGAGACCAAAGGGCATGACCAGGTACTCGTAATGACCATCTCGAGTGTTGAAAGCGGTCTTCCACTCGTCACTTGCGCGGATATGGACCAGATTATAGGCTCCTCTGAGGTCCAGCTTGGACAAGACTCGAGCCCCTCTGAGACGGTCAAACAACTCCGGAATGAGTGGAAGAGGGTACCTGTTCTTGATGGTAATTTCATTCAAGCCCCTATAGTCAATGCACGGCCGTAGAGTTCCGTCCTTCTTTTTGACGAAGAAGAACCCGGCTTCCACGGGCGAGGAGGACTTCCATATAAAGCCTTTGGCAAGGTTCTCTCGGACATACTCAGACATGGCGGTAGTCTCTGCGGGAGACAGAGGGTAAATTCTGCCCCTGGGAGGGGTTGAACCGGGAATAAGCTCAATTGGGCAGTCGAACGGCCGGTGAGGAGGAAGGTCCTCTGCCTCCTTCTTATCAAACACATCGGCGAAAGAGCTGTAGGCTGGAGGAAGGCCCGGAAGGTCTGGAGGAGACCGAGGAGCGACCGCCAGACGGACAGGAGTCAGACAGCGAGCTTGGCACGGGTGCCCCCAGCGGAGTATCTCCCCAGAAGACCAGTAGTCGAGAACAGGCTGATGAGTCCTTAACCATGGGAGACCAAGTAGAATGGAGTGAGAGAGCTTAGGCAAAACGTAAAAGGCTATCTTCTCTCGATGTAAGGCTCCGACTTGCAACTCCACCTCTTCAGTGACCAAAGTGACGGTCACCTTTAGCGGTTTGCCATCCACGGTGGCAATCTGAATTGGGTTAGATAGAGTGACTACAGGAATTTGGTATTTGTCCACTTCTTCCGGCCGAATGAAGTTACCCGCTGAGTCCGAATCCACGTAGGCCACCTCGGAACCACGCCTCCTTCCTGAAACCAAAAGCACAGAAATCGTAAGGGGTTGAGAGGAATCCTCATCACCTAGGGAGGCCTCTCTTACCTGACCTAGGTGGAGTCGTTTCCCTGTCTCTTGGGACAGGTGCGGACATAGTGTGATGAATCACCACAATAGAGGCACAGACCTTGTGCCCGTCACTCTCTCTGACGTAACTCGGCCAACCTGAGACGGTCTATTTGCATGGGCTCACCCGAAGAGAGGGAAGAGGAACCGGCCGAACGGGAGCTGGCAGATCGGGTGAAGGGAGAAACTGACCTGGTGGACCGCCTGTCTCTCGCTGACTCCCGAGCGCACTCCAGGAAACGCAGGTCAATGCGGGTAGCCAGCGAGATAAGGTCCTCTAAGGTGGATGGGGTATCTCGACCTGCGAGTTCATCCTTTATTTTACTAGAAAGACCGCGCCAGAATGCCCCCACCAAAGCCGCATTATTCCAGCTGAGCTCGGAGGAGATAGTGCGAAAGCGAATAGCGTACTGTCCGACCGTGAGAGAGCCCTGGTGTAACTTAAAGAGTGACTCAGTGAGAGAGGCTAACCAACCCGGCTCATCAAAATCCTTTCGAAACATATCCAGGAAAACCGTGAGACTTGAGACGACCGGGACGTCACGTTCCCAGAGCGGGTTTACCCAAGACAGGGCCTCTCCCTCCAGATGGGACATGATGAAGGCCACTTTGGCCCAATCCGAGGGATATTGCAGCGGCAGCCATTCAAAGTGGAGGATACACTGATTTAAGAACCCCTTACAGAGCTTGGGATCCCCGGTAAAATGAGGCGGTTTAGCGAGACGGGGCGTCGGGAGAGCGGTGGACGCAGGAGGAGGAGTCAGCACTGCAGTAGCAGCCTGGAGGGCCGACAACCGACTGTCAAAGGAGGCCATGTAGGACAAAATGTGGGCTTGAGTATCTTGCTGCTGACGCAGCTCCTGTTGGAGACTGGCCAGCTGAGTGGCATTTCCAGGATTGGCCACCTTTAAGGCCGACAAACGGGTGTCCATCGACTTCATGACTGACATAATGCGACCCTGATTCTCCCGTAGGAAAAGCAACTCTTTCTGGGTAGCAGCCGTAGTACCGGCGGAGTCAATGGCCTGATCGTACTGTTAGCGTGGGTGGTCTGGAGCAGGAAACCCTGTGAGTGGACCCTCTGGACCGTGGCACTCAGGGGCCCTGGGCGAGCTGCCAGGTGGAACCGACCCCTATACAGGGACCGTTAGGAGCAGGCCCAGGGGTTCGAGTACCACGGTAGCCGGTACCGAGAGGGACGGCTCAGGGTGGACCGGAGTAAGACTGTGAGACTGGAGTAAAGAATGACAGAACAAGACTGGAACCAGGAGGTCGGAAAGAGGTGAGACAGAAGACTGGAACGAGAAGGAATGACAGGAGTAGGAACACTGGAGACCGGACTGGAGTAGGACGGCGGGAACGCTGGAGACAGGACTGGCATAGGACAGCAGGAACACTGGAAACTGGACTGGGGTTGGACGGCAGGAACACTGGAGACAGGACTGGAGTAGGACAGCAGGAACGCTGAAGGCAGGACTGGAGTAGGACGGCAGGAACACTGGACACAGGACTGGAGTAGGATGGCAGGAACACTGGAGACAGGACAGGAGCAGGACGACTGGAACACAGGAGCCAGAACTGAGGAAGAGAACAAGGAAAACGGGTAGCAGGACTGAGAGGCCTCTGCAGAGAGCAGCCGAGAACGGAACTGCAGGAGCAGAGAGCTCACGATGAAGCGAGGCCAGAGTGCTAGGAAACACAACGATCAGGCGCCTCCCTCAGGGGGAAGCGGCCTGATATTGCCCCATCTGGTCAGCCATTGGTTCAAAGGTGCTTCCGGATCAGGGCACAGCCGGAGCATAAGAAGCAGGAAGGAGGCGTGGCCGTGGCCTATGGCGCATGCGCATAGCATGCAGGGAGGGCATCGATCCTGAGCCCGTCTCAGGTGACCGCCGCGGCCTTCGGGTGGAGAGAGGCTGCGGCATGTGAGCGGAGACCGACTGCGGCATGGGAGCGGAGGTCGGGTGAGTATGGTGGAGTATTGTAACAGCAGTTAACATGAACAGTGGAAGTGAAGATAAGGTCTGGAAGACCAAGCAAAATTTCAATGAGAGCTGCTCGTAGGATTGCTATAGCGACAAATCAGAGCCACCTCTTGATTGAAAAAGACCTTCAGAAATATTTAGCAGAAGTTGTGGTACATTGTTCTACTGATCAGAGACATCTGCACAAACTTTGCCTTCATGGAAGAGTTATCAGAAGAATACCTCACCTGCGTCATCACCTTAGGCTGGTTTCACATTTGCGCTAAAGGCCACAGCGTCTGCCTGCGCACGGCCGCCACTAAGCCCCGCCCCCTGCCGCGCCTCCACCAGTAGCTCTGCCTCCGAATGCATGACGCTGCATGCGTCATGCGTCCCCTATCTTTATCACTGAGGATGCAGGCCGTGCGCAGTATGCGTGTGGTGGTGCCTGCGTCCTTTTGACGGTGCGCCGAGCGCAACCAAATTGCAACAGGTTGCGTTTGGCGCTGGTCGGCGCACCATCAAAAAGACACAGGCGCCGCCAAAACGCATTCTGCACACGGCCTGCGTCCTCAGTGATAAAGATAGGGGACGCATGATGCATGCAGCGTCATGCGTCCGGAGGCGGAGCTACCGGCGGAGGCGCGGTGGGGGGCGGGGCTTTGCAGCGGCCGTGTGCAGGCCGACGCTGCGGCCTTTAACGCAAATGTGAAACCGGCCTTACAATTCAGCATTGGAAGTATGCAAAAGAACACCTAAACAAGTCTGATGCATTTTGGAGACAATTCCTTTGGACCGTTTAGGTTAAAATAGAACTCTTTGGTCACAATGATCAAAGGTATGTGTGGAGAAAAAAGGGCACAGAATTTCAGGAAAAGAACATCTCGACAACCATTAAGCATGAGGGTGGTCGAATCATGTTTTGGGGTACTGTTGCAGCCAATGGCACGGGGAGCATTTTATGAGTGTAGGGAGGAATGGATTCAATAATATTTCAACAAATTCTTGATGCAAGCATAACAATATATGTAAAAAAATTTAAGTTGAAAAGAGGATGGCTTCTACAAATTGATAATTATCCTAAATACACACAAACAGGAGGTAGGAAGCTGCAGAGGAAACGCGGCCATGGTCATCAGAGACCTTGCGGAAGGTTTCTATGAAAGTCTGGTAGTTGTAGGAAGGAGGATCCCCTCTGTCCCATGAGGGATTGAGCCACACCAGACTTTTGCCGGTGAGATGGGACATGATTAATGCCTCTTTGCCGGGTCTGAAGCAAACTGATGTGCCAAGAGTTCAAACTGCAGCATGCGTGGATTGATAGACCCAAAGCATAAAGTAAGATCACTATCATAACGTGATAAAGCAGACATATGGGTTCAGTACCAGGAACATAGCTAATAGTCTGAAGATTCACGGCAGAGGTCACCACAGCTTGAGCAGGGATGGAAGCGGCACAGATGTCAGGGTATCCAGTCAGTGGTCACAGTCTGTAGATAGGACATGATTTTGACCTGTTGATCTCTATGGTGGGAGACCTCCTGGTAAAGGTCAGAGACTAGAGAGGTAGGCGAGCCATAGAGTTCCATTACCTGTGCAAACTGTAATGGGACTGGTGGTGGAACCACTGTATGTTGTAGTCAGAGGAGAGGGTGAAGGTGTGTAAATAGGTGAAAACCTGACTCTTCAATAGAGCCCCTGATTGTGGGGATAAACTTGGCTCCAGATGAACACCAGTTGCTACACCAGGGAAGACATCAGACAGATGGCAGCTGAACCACCATGGGCAGGATGCTGGAATGGCCTAGAGGGGAAAGTGCAGCTGTTACAGTTAGGCATGGCAGGAACACAGGAACAGCAAGTATATAGGCATACACGGCAGGTGTAGGCAGGTAGGTTGGTATACAGGCAGGCACTGTCAGGAGCAGGCACGTACGGCAGATATACAGGAAGGCACAGGCAGGAACAAGCAGGTACTGGAAGATAAACTATAACAGGGGACATGAAAACTAGCAAGCATGCACAGAAACAGAATATACACGTTGCTCAGGCACCTCCTATCTGGTGTAGGTGTCTTTAATAATAAGTGTCTCCTAGCCATTGGCTGGGGACACTTTAGGACCGCACACTCTGTCCCTTTAAGAAGGTGGGAGCATGAGTGCCCTAAGCACAGTGGGATCTGTGAGCTGTGCACAGATCCCAGGTAACAGCAGGAGGAGGAGCATTTGTTGAATCAAAAGAATTTGAAAAATTTGCAATTTGCCTCTCGTGAATTGTCTAACATGGCATCCAATATGTCACACAAAGTAGAAAATTGCATCAATAAGAGAAGAATCACACAGATCTCAGGCACAGCTGAGTGGGCTTCCCTATAATGCCTTACAGGTGTCACATCACATGGTATAGCAAATGACATTGAATACCACAGACAATCAGGATGGACTATCATTGTCTATATAAAAACAGAAACAGAGAATGCCTGCTGGTATTCTCAGGCTGGTAAGGTGCCATGGATATTGCCCTCTAGCCTAAAAATGGCAACCCGCAGCCACCCTGAAAAGACGCATCTATTATGGTGCTTTGCCTGGCTCTTCACACTTGTCCTGTAGCAGTGGCAAATGGGTTTCATATTTGTGGTGTTGATGTCATTTTTGTATTGTGTGGTGACATCAAGCCCATGGATTATTAATGGAGAAGCATCTATAAGACACCCAACTGTGGCTAATCCTGTAGTTATATGGTAAATAGTGTTGAGCGATACCATCCGATACTTAAAAGTATCGGATCGGATGGTATCGGCCGATCTAAAAAAAATATCGGGCATCGCCGATTCCGATACCGGAAGTCCCATTCAAGTCTATGGGACTTCCGGTATCGGAATAAGAAAAACCCTATTTTTGCCTTGTACAGCCTCTCTGGGGTCTGTACGGGCCTTTCGGGGGGCTGTGCCGGCCTGCCGGGGGGTCTGTGCAGGCTCCGGTGGTCTGTGCAGGCCTGCTGGGGAGCTGTGCCGGCCTGCCGGTGGTCTGTGCAGGATCCAGTGGTCTATGCAGGCCTGCCGGGGGGCTGTGCCGGCCTGCCGGTGGTCTGTGCAGGCTCCGGGGGTCTGTGCCGGCCTGCCGGGGAGCTGTGCCGGCCTGCCGGTGGTCTGTGCAGGCTCCGGTGGTCTGTGTCGGCCTGCCGGGGGGCTGTGCCAGCCTGCCGGTGGTCTGTGCAGGCTTCGGTGCTCTGTGCCAGCCTGCCGGGGGGCTGTGCCGGCCTGCCGGTGGTCTGTGCAGGCTCCGGGGGTCTGTGCCGGCCTGCCGGGGGGCTGTGCCGGCCTGCCGGTGGGCTATGCAGGCTCCGGGGGTCTGTGCAGGCATCGTCCGATGGGACTACAAGTCCCATCGGGCGATGCCTTCTACCATGACAGTGATTGACACATTAGCCAATGATGGGACAGTAGTAGTCCCATCATCCGGCTAATGTGTTGAATGTAAAAAAAAAAAAAAAAAAAAAAAATTTACATGCTACATACATACAACATGCATACTACATATATACTACATGTAACATACATACTACATATATACTACATGCAACATGCATACTACATACATGCTACATACTACATACATGCTACATACATGCTACATACTACATACATACTACATACATAATACATATATACTACATGCATGCAACATACATACAACATATATACTACATGCATGCGACATGCATACTACATATATACTATATATACTACATGTAACATACATACTACATATATACTACATGCTACATACATGCTACATACTACATACATGCTACATACTACATACATAATACATATATACTACATGCATGCAACATACATACAACATATATACTACATGCATGCAACATGCATACTACATATATACTATATATACTACATCTAACATACATACTACATATATACTACATGCTACATACATGCAACATACATACTACATACATGCTACATACATACTACATACATAATACATATATACTACATGCATGCAACATACATACAACATATATACTACATGCATACTACATATATACTATATATACTACATGTAACATACATACTACATATATACTACATGCTACATACATGCAACATACACACTACATGCTACATACATGCAACATACATACTACATACATGCTACATACATACACACTACATGCTACATACATGCAACATACATGCTACATACTACATACATGCTACATATATACCACATGCATGCAACATATTATATATATATATATATATATATGTAGTATGCATGTTGCATGCATGTGGTATATATGTAGTATGTATGTAGCATGTATGTAGTATGTAGCATGTATGTAGTATGTATGTTGCATGTATGTAGCATGTAGTGTGTATGTATGTAGCATGTATGTAGTATGTATGTTGCATGTATGTAGCATGTAGTGTGTATGTTGCATGTATGTAGCATGTAATATATATGTAGTGTGTATGTTACATGTAGTATATATAGTATATATGTAGTATGCATGTAGTATATATGTTGTATGTATGTTGCATGCATGTAGTATATATGTATTATGTATGTAGTGTGTATGTAGCATGTATGTAGTATGTATGTTGCATGTATGTAGCATGTAGTATATATGTAGTATGTATGTTACATGTAGTATATATAGTATATATGTAGTATGCATGTTGCATGCATGTAGTATATATGTTGTATGTATGTTGCATACATGTAGTATATATGTATTATGTATGTAGTATGTAGCATGTATATAGTATGTAGCATGTATGTAGCATGTAGTATATATGTAGTATGTATGTTACATGTAGTATATATAGTATATATGTAGTATGCATGTTGCATGCATGTAGTGTATATGTTGTATGTATGTTGCATGCATGTAGTATATATGTATTATGTATGTAGCATGTATGTAGTATGTATGTTGCATGTATGTAGCATGTAGTATATATGTAGTATGTATGTTACATGTAGTATATATAGTATATATGTAGTATGTATGTTGCATGCATGTAGTATATATGTTGTATGTATGTTGCATGCATGTAGTATATATGTATTATGTATGTAGTATGTAGCATGTATGTAGTATGTAGCATGTATGTAGCATGTAGTATATATGTAGTATGTATGTTACATGTAGTATATATAGTATATATGTAGTATGCATGTTGCATGCATGTAGTATATATGTTGTATGTATGTTGCATGCATGTAGTATATATGTATTATGTATGTAGTATGTATGTAGCATGTATGTAGTATGTAGCATGTATGTAGCATGCATGTAATATGTAGCATGTATGTAGTATGCATGTTGCATGTAGTATGTATGTTACATGTAGTATATATGTAGTATGCATGTTGTATGTATGTAGCATGTATGTAGCATGTAAATTTATTTATTTATTTTTTTTTTTTACATTCAACACATTAGCCGGATGATGGGACTACTACTGTCCCATCATTGGCTAATGTGTCAATCACTGTCATGGTAGCAGGCATCGCCCGATGGGACTTGTAGTCCCATCGGACGATGCCTGCACAGACCCCCGGAGCCTGCACAGACCACCGGCAGGCCGGCACAGACCCCCGGAGCCTGCACAGACCACCGGCAGGCCGGCACAGACCCCCGGACAGTCGGCACAGACCACCGGAGCCTGCATAGACCACCGGCAGGCCGGCACAGCCCCCCGGAGCCTGCACAGACCACCGGCAGGCCGGCACAGCCCCCCCCGGCAGGCCAGCACAGACCCCCGGAGCCTGCACAGACCACCGGCAGGCCGGCACAGCCCCCCAGCAGGCCGGCACAGACCCCCGGAGCCTGCACAGACCACCGGCAGGCCGGCACAGACCCCCGGACAGTCGGCACAGCCCCCCCGAAGGCCCAAACTGACGGCGCATCATGATGCGCACAGACAGCGCATCATGATGACGTCATTTCGGCAGCCAATCAGAGCCACAAAAGTGGCTCATTGCATTTTGGACTTCCGATTCCGGTATCCGATACGAAAAAAGTATCGGTACTCGGTATCGGAATTCCGATACGGCAAATATCGGCCGATACCCGATACTTGGGGTATCGGAAAGCTCAACACTAATGGTAAATAAAGACACAGCCAGAATAAAGTCTTTTATTTGAAATAAAGCAAAATCACACTTTTACTTTTTTATTTAAAAATAACAAACACAGTTATACTAATCTAAAGCCCACTACATTGAATCCCTTGTCTACTGTAATAAAACAAAAATAAAAAGCATCCATATCCCTCACCTGTCCATCGTTCTATCCCATGCCATAATTAATGTCTGGGGGATAAATAGTTTTCAACTTGGATGGTGCCAAGATGCAACTATCCAGGTGAAAGAGCTGCTGCGAGCACAGCATCAGTGAATAGCGGTGACGTCATCGAAGTTACTGCCAGTGACTGAGGCTGTGTTCCCAGCCGGGCTGAATTGTGGTGTCCTCGGTGAAATCCCTGCTAGCACCGTGAGAAAGTCTCATGGTGAAGAGGAGAGTTCACCGCAGTTCAAAGAGCTTAATTTTATTATAGTGCTTCATCTAAGTTAACAGCTAGAAATACTTGTAGCCAACTAAACTCTTTTATTATACTGTATTATTAACAGCAACAGTGTTTGAATATTGGGATTCTGATCACTGGAACTAATATCTAGAATGATGGAGGAACAGCCCTTTTCGTTTTTACCTAAACAGAGCTGATACGGATAGGTATTATCAGAAATATCAAAGTGGCTCCATTTATGTTAAAAGGGCTATTTTGCAATTATGATACAATGTTAGGTCGTACATTCCAACAATGAAAAAACACTTATAGGCTGTCTTCCCAAGACGAGCTTTTAGTGAGTTTTTGATGTTGCAGATTTTCTGCACCATTTTGTCGATCATTAAATAAAATAGGTTACTTGCATTTTTTTTTTAAATACAGTGTAAAATACTCACCAAAAAACCATCCTGCAAACCTAGCCTTAAAGGTAATCCAAATGACTCATCCATAGTTCTATGTAAAATTTTTGATACATTATGGAAGTGACATCATGATGCTGAAAACATATAATCAATCATATAATCAAGTGAAAGTATATCAATTATTTTTCTCATGAATCAGTACATTGGCACAATTTGTCCCACAGCTACTGTATAAGAACTGTTTAGATTCAGAGATATGTACTTCTCCTAATTATGTTAATCAGCCAGGCAGACATGTAGAACTTCCGCTGGATCTCTTATGGTTGGCTTTAATATACTATTTATTCACATCAAGTACTGCTTAAAACACTCAACAACTATCCATACTTGTGAGCTCGGGAGATTTGATGCTTGAGATTTAGAAATATACTGTATGTCTGGATTCAGGGCAGCTTAGCTATTTATTCATTTTTCTTTTACTATTTGTTGCAAATGCCACTCATTATGTATTTCTTGTAATTTATATAGGAGTATTTTAACTACTAGTAATGAACAAAGAGTTTAAGCTATGTGTCACAATTTCTATATTTAAATCAGAATCAAACAGTCATAAAAGTTCCACATTACACGTTTTTCATGGACTCATTGACTACATTTACTAATAAACTCATGCCAGTTTTTGGCTTAAATTACCCTTAAGCAAAATAAAAACAGTGGCTACAGAATATGCAACAATTTTGTGCTAAAATTTTCAACTTTTCTTTTTAAATTGTTAAAAGAAAAGTGGATGAAAATGTCTGACATAGATCATGGAATGCTCCAAGTTTCAAGAAGCCCTAGATTTTCCTATTTAACATTGGTTCAAAAAAGCTGCTCTTTGTGAATACAGGATAAATTAGTTAGAATACACACAGTATTCTCACAAGCCAGAAGATATTACACCAGTAAACCTGACCTATTCTTTAGATGCAAACTGTCACTTCTTCATCTCATTTAGAAATCATTCTGTCTCCTTAGTTGTACAGTAATAGGAACATGCTCATTGTTAAAGTCAATTGATTATATAGACCAAGGTATATGCAGAAAAGATTTGCACAGCATGCAGCTAAGAGAGCAGTAGGAATGGCATGATGAATCCAACTATAGTAAGCCGATAAATTGCAATATGTGAAAAATGCTTGTGGCAAGTATTAAAGTTCTCTATAGGATGGGTGATAAATTACTTACTTATGGTAGATAAACCTTTTGGAAACTGCAGTGATCCTGAGAGGTGGCATGCTTTACCTCTACTCCATCCAAAAGAGGCTCTTCTGTACTCACCGTTCTCTGGCAATCCCAATTTAATGTCTGTCAAAGGCCGTAGGCTCAGAAAAGTTACCATGGACAAAGTTGGTGATAGCCATTCTGTATAGCAGATTACAGAGGAAGCCCGGCCTTTGCCCTTTAGCCAATGTACAGGGATTTTTGGTTTTCAACAGGGTCCACTGGATTGCTTTATTAGAAGTACTGTTGGCTGGAGGAGCGAAGAAAGGCAAGAGAAGTCAAGATAGAAGGGTCATGAACCAGGAGGGTAGTCAAGTTACAAAATCAAAAGACAAAAGAATTGTCTGGAAACAGGCAGAAGACAGAACTAGACAAGTGAAACTTTAGCTGGCAGTGAGAGTCAGAGTTTCAAGGGTTTGAACTGATGACAGACATATTGAGGGCTCACAAAAAGGAGCCAGGAATTAACCTAATAGCTTCTGGCAGTGCAGCACCAATGAGCAGTAGCGTAGCTACCGGGAGGGGCAGAGGGGGCGGTCGCCCCGAGCCCTGCTCTCTGAGGGGGCCCACCAGAGCTACACTAATGTAACTGTATCGGCGTGCACAGCGTGCCCATACAGTTACATTCTGCGGCAGAGCAGGGAGAATCGATCTCCCTACTCTGCCACCTGGTCGCTATGGGCCCCTGAGAAGGCAGTGGGGGGCCCCGGTGCCAGCAGTGGGCTCATAGCCAGCAATGTCATCCTTAGTTAATTTGTGCGCACAGGACCTGTGATGAGGTCACAAGAGGGGTGGAGTCAAGGGGTCACATGATCAGGGACTTCAGTGGCTGGCTGCAGGACTCTGCTTTGCTGGTTGTCATGCATTGGTGCTGGATAAGGTGAAGTTTATGTGTGGGGTCGGGAGGGGTTTACAGCCAGGTGGATGTAGCAGGGCTGTGTGTGTATGAGGTGTACAGAGCGGAGCCATGTGTGTAGAAGGTGTACAAAGCGGAAATATGCATGTATGAGGTGTACGGAAGAGCGGAGCCGCGTATGTATGGTGTGAGCGGAGCCGTTTGCATACAAGGTGTACGGAGTGGAGCTGTTTGTGTACAAGGTGTTCGGAGCGGAGCTGTTTGTGTGCAAGGTGTTCGGAACGGAAATGTATTGGACGGAGTGGAGCCATATGTGCACAAGGTGTATGGAGCGAATGGGGGGTGCTGCCTTATACTACAGTCTGCCTATAGGGGATGGGGGGTGCCTTATACTACAGTCTGCCTATAGGGGATGGGGGGTGCCTTATACTACAGTCTTCCTATGGGGGGAGTGCTGCCTTATATTACAGGCTGCCTATAGGGGGGTTGGGGGGTGTTGCCTTACATTACAGTCTACTTATGGGGGGCTGCAATATACTATTGAGTCTGCCCATGGGGGGCTGCATTATACTGTAGAGTCTGCCTATGGGGGCTGCATTATACTATATTGAGGACTATCTGGTGTATTATACTATATGGAGGCTATCTAGGGGGCCATCATACAATGTGGAGATTATTGTGGGGGCCATCATACAGTGTTGGAGCCATCATTGGGGGATACTAAGAGGTCAGTATGTATACAGTGAGGGGGAATATTACTGTGTATAGGGGAGCTGTACAGGGGGGACTCAGGACATTAATAAATAGAGTTGAGCGATACCGTCCGATACTTCAAAGTATCGGATCGGAATGGATCGGCCGATCTTAAAAAAAAGTATCGGTATCGCCGATTCCGATACCGGAAGTCCCATTCAAGTCTATGGGACTTCCGGTATCGGAATAAGAAAAACCCTGTTTTTGCCTTGTACAGCCTCTCTGGGGTCTGTACGGGCCTTTCGGGGGGCTGTGCCGGCCTGCCAGGGGGTCTGTGCAGGCTTTGGTGGTCTGTGCCGGCCTGCCGGGGGGCTGTGCCGGCCTGCCGGGGGGGCTGTGCAGGCTCTGGTGGGCTGTACCGGCCTGCCGGGGGGCTGTGCAGGCTCCGGTGGGCTGTGCCGGCCTGCCGGGGGGCTGTGCCGGCCTGCCGGTGGTCTGTGCAGGCTCCGGTGGGCTGTGCCGGCCTGCTGGGGGGCTGTGCCGGCCTGCTGGGGGGCTGTGCAGGCTTCGGGGGTCTGTGCAGGCATCGTCCGATGGGACTACAAGTCGCATCGGGCGATGCCTGCTACCATGACAGTGATTGACACATTAGCCAATGATGGGACAGTAGTAGTCCCATCATCCGGCTAATGTGTTGAATGTAAAAAAAAAAAAAAAAAAAATTACATGCTACATACATGCTACATTCATACTACATATATACTACATGCAACATACATACTACATATATACTACATGCATGCAACATGCATACTACATATATACTACATGCAACATACATACTACATATATACTACATGCATGCAACATGCATACTACATATATACTACATGCTACATACATACTACATATATGCTACATATATACTACATGCATGCTACATACATACTGCATGCTACATACATACTGCATGCTACATACATACTACATGCTAAATACATACTACATATATGCTACATACATACTACATATATGCTACATACATACTACATATATACTACATGCATGCTACATACATACTGCATGCTACATACATACTACATGCTACATACATACCACATATATACTACATACATACTACATGCATGCTACATGCTACATACATACCACATACATACTACATACATACTACATACATACTACATACATACTACATGCATGCTACATACATACTACATGCTACATACATACTACATATATACTACATGCATGCTACATACATACTACATGCTACATACATACTACATATATGCTACATACACACTACATATATGCTACATACATACTACATATATACTACATGCATGCTACATACATACTGCATGCTACATACATACTACATGCTACATACATACCACATATATACTACATACATACTACATGCATGCTACATGCTACATACATACTACATACATACTACATACATACTACATGCATGCTACATACATACTACATGCTACATACATACTACATATATACTACATGCATGCTACATACATACTACATGCTACATACATACTACATATATACTACATGCTACATACATACTACATGCATGCTACATACATACTACATACATACTACATGCATGCTACATACATACTACATGCTACATACATACCACATACATACTACATATATACTACATGCATGCTACATACATACTGCATGCTACATGCATGCTACATACATACTACATACATACTACATGCTACATACATACCACATATATACTACATACATACTACATACAATACATTCATACAATACATACATAGACATACAGTACATATAACATAGAGTAACATACTTACCAATACTTGTCACATTGTTCCCCGAAGCCATTGTCTTTTACGGAATAAATATTAACATAACAAACCACAAAAATACTCACCCACGATCCGAAGCAGTCCACGAGTGTGTCCCACGACGATCTTGGGTAGAGAACTGCAGCATCAGCTGATGCTGCCGTTCTCTACGGGCTGCAGGAATCCAATGACGGAAGGTAGGTATCGTTCCGCACTGTATTCCTCCGCCACTTAAAAAAAAAAAGTCCCTAGTCTCACTTTATGCCATTGCTGTGTGGGAATAAATGTAAAGTGGGCACTTATTGTTATAGGGGACAGTGCAGTAATAGGGACACATATAGCAGCAGCGGCTTAGCATTGGGGTATCAGGTGCAGTAATAGGGACACATACGGCAGCAGAGGCTCAGCATTGGGGTATCAAGTGCAGTAATAGGGACACATATGGCAGCAGCGGCTCAGCATTGGGGTATCAGGTGCAGTAATAGGAACAAATGCGGCAGCAGAGGCTCAGTATTGGGGTATCAGGTGCAGTAATAGGGACACATATGGCAGCAGCGGCTCAGCATTGCAGTATCAGGTGCAGTAATAGAGACACATATGGCAGCAGAGGCTCAGCATTGGGGTATCAGGTGCAGTAATAGGGACACATATCGCAGCAGCAGCTCAGCATTGGGGTATCAAGTGCAGTAATAGGAACACATATGGCAGCAGCGGCTCAGCATTGGGGTATCAGGTGCAGTAATAGGGACACATACGGCAGCAGCTCAGCATTGGGGTATCAGGTGCAGTAATAGAGACACATATGGCAGCAGCGGCTCAGTATTGGGGTATCAGGTGCAGTAATAGGGACAAATATGGCAGCAGAGGCTCAGTATTGGGGTATCAGGTGAAGTAATAGGGAAACATACGGCAGCAGCAGCTCAGTATTGGGGCATCAGGTGCAGTAATAGGGATACATACAGCAGCAGCAGCTCAGCATTGGGGTATCAGGTGCAGTAATAGGGACACATATGGCAGCAGAGGCTCAGTATTGGGGTATCAGGTGCAGTAATAGGGACACATACAGCAGCAGCGGCTCAGTATTGGGTATCAGGTGCAGTAATAGGGACACATACGGCAGCAGCGGCTCAGTATTGGGGTATCAGGTGCAGTAATAGGGACACATACGGCAGCAGCTCAGCATTGGGGTATCAGGTGCAGTAATAGAGACACATATGGCAGCAGCGGCTCAGTATTGGGGTATCAGGTGCAGTAATAGGGACACATATGGCAGCAGAGGCTCAGCATTGGGGTATCAGGTGCAGTAATAGGGACACCTACAGCAGCAGCGGCTCAGTATTGGGGCATCAGGTGCAGTAATAGGGATACATACAGCAGCAGCTCAGCATTGGGGTATCAGGTGCAGTAATAGGGACACATATGGCAGCAGAGGCTCAGTATTGGGGTATCAGGTGCAGTAATAGGGACACATACAGCAGCAGTGGCTCAGTATTGGGTATCAGGTGCAGTAATAGGGACACATACGGCAGCAGTGGCTCAGTATTGGGGTATCAGGTGCAGTAATAGGGACACATACAGCAGCAGCGGCTCAGTATTGGGGTATCAGGTGCAGTAATAGGGACACATACGGTAGCAGCGGCTCAGCATTGGGGTATCAGCAGGATGAGGAGTTTGTGCAGGTTGGGGACAGATGGTGATGGGGCTGGAATATGAGAAGTGAAACATGTCTTTGTTGTATTCTCTGTAGCAGAGTCGTGGCTGGAGAAGTTGTCATGTCGGTCTGGGCCAGATGGAAAATACGTGAAAAGTGAACGATTCCATCAGAAAGAACGTCAGCAGTAAGGCACTATCTGTAACTGTGCTGTAATCACTTGTATGTTTTATAGGACTGGTATTTACCACTGACCATGTAATATCCATGTTGGTCTTTATATTGGGATTATTTTCAGTAACAGCGCAGTCATCTTCTACATCCACTATTAGGGTGCGTCACCGAGTTGTAATCAAAGTTACCTAGTTAGGGGCCCACTCAGAAGTTTCGCCCCCCCCTAAAGCAAAACCCTAGCTATGCCTCTGCCAATGGGGATATACACCAGACTGGATATTACACTTATAAAGGATGAATGAAGAGGAGGTGCACATGATGGCTTAACTACAGCAATTTAGAAACGATACACACAGGTACTAGGACTTGACAATGACCATCCAGTCTTGACTCCTATTACTACCATGGTGTCCAGACCATCATTGTTTGATTCCCCGTTTAAAATCCCTCTGCAAACATGAGTTAGCAATGAAAGATAACACTAAAACAGCCTCTTATGCTCCCTGTCCTAAGTAAAGTCCAATCATTCATAGGGTCCTGCCAGGACAATTTACACCAACATTTGGCAATTGGCAGTATAATCCACATGGTACAGTAGCAATTTTAGTAAACTGAACATGTGGGAGTTGCGTTTCCACAAAAATGGACAACTGGACAAGTAATGTGTCCGGGTCAAACATATAGCAAACTGAGACGTAATGGAGGACCAGGCACTACTTTAGGATGCAGCCTAGCTACCAGAATGATGAACACAAAGAGAAGGAGAAAGATAGCTTTAGCCTTACTCAATTTTTGAAATCTAAAAGTACCTGGTTCATTAAGGCGTTTAAACCAGAAAAGTGGTGTGAAAGGCTTTAAAATTTTGGCTGGATCTAATAAAATGGACAAAAATCTGGTGGGAAAAAAATGTGACCAGGCATGGCAACCCCCGCTCGTCAAATTTATGACAAGCGGTGATATTCTCTATGCAAAAACCTTACTCCAGTCCCTCACTGCAGTAAGACTTTGTGGCAAGGTGCACAAGGATGCACACGCCACTTAACACCTCATTTGTTTGATTAAGAGGTATTTGCCTCTTAATCAGTAAGGCACCTCATACTTCTCTCCTCCACCTCATCAAGGCCAGCATGAAAAACACTGGTTTTGAATAATCAGGGCCATACTGTTATAGCTGTGAAGGATCATACGGACTCTCGTTCACTTCCTTCCCACTAATTTGGTTAATGGCGGCAAGGCAAATGTGGCCAATTGTGACCAACATTTGCTTGCACCACTGCCTGGACTGCTCATTGCAGCAGTGGTGCTGACACTATATCAATGTATTCTGGACAGGATATTCAAAATGCCAACAATTCCGCGCTCCTCCAAAATAAAGCAAGGGAATCACAGAGTTCAGAAGAGTTGCATACTTTATCAGGTCTATAAAACTACGCATTTCGTGGACATCCTGTCCACTTCCTCAGGTACATAGCCAATACTAACCACATGGTATTACTCACACATATAGGGTGGTCTGGACATTAAAAAAATGCCTGATTTTGGAGGAGCGCGGAATTGTCGGCGTCTTGAATATCCTATCCAGAATTTCTTGAAGATCCTTCACTGGTTACAGTGCCATCTGCAGCTCTCCTATCATACTTACTATATGTGTTGTGCATACTCACAACGTGTAAAGGTGAGAATTTTACCTTACAGTAAGCTATTTGTTAATTGCGCTATTGCGCACCTCTCTTTACCGTTTCTACTTTATCAACATAACAATAGCTCTATCTTAGCACATTTTATTCTACTGTACTTCAAGTCTCAAAAGTAAGAGCTCAAAAAGAGGACTTGAAAATCCTCCAAAAATTCAAAAATACAGCAGAAAAGGCAGAGATGCTTACCTGCCAAGGCCTACAAACAAATGCACTATCAGGATTCAGTGGACCCATATAGTTAAGATGGCAACAACACAGGTGCAAGAATACCGATGAGACAAACGCTCACATCCTACCAATCCATGGAGAGGGCGGCTGCTTGGTATATAAATGCACAATGAAGGCTTGTATGTGGTGCTGTTCACACTTTGGCAATGCACAGCATCCTGGTTAACAGCCTATTAGTTACGCCTTTCTATTAGATCAGGTGGGCTGCCCAGCGCTATCAAGATGCATCCCATATGAATAGACACCACAGTTTACAAGACCAAATGGGCCCAACTGCACCCCGAATAAAAAAAGTGCAAAAAACACATTAAAAAATGTGAGGTATTAGTTGATATTTTGGCCAAAATACGCAAGCTCGTACTCCTCGTCTCGGATCCCCACGTTTACGAGTCCCTAACACTAAACAGCAATAGCACAAAAAGAGGACTTTCTGCTGTATTTTTGAATTTTTGGAGGATTTTCAGGTCCTCTTTTTGTGCTATTGCTGTTTAGTGTTAGGGACTCGTAAACGTGGGGATCCATGATGAGGATTATGAGCTTATGTATTTTGGCCAAAATATCAACTAATACCTCACATTTTTTAATGTGTTTTTTTTGCACTTTTTTATTCGGGGTGCAGTTGGGCCCAATTGGTCTTGTAAATTGTGGTGTCTGTTCACATGGCATGCATTTTGATAGCGCTGGGCAGCCCGCCTGATCTAATAGAAGGGCGCAACTAATAGGCTGTTAACCTGGATGCTGTGCATTGCCATAGTGTGAACAGCGCCACATACAAGCCATCATTGTGCATTTATATAGCAAGCAGCCACCCCCTCCATGGATTGGTAGGATGTGAGCGGTTATCTCGCCGGTATTCTTGCACCTACTTGCTCTACCTCAAGAAATTAGGACTAACCACAATTTGCATAGTTTTAGGCGCTCCCTCAAAACACATTTGCTCAGAGCGGCTTATCACGTTCACTAATCAAAGTCATTCTATGTGTAAGTGTGCGTGTGTAGCCCATTCACTGTCTCCATCCATCCTTCACTCCCTCAAGATGGCTGGACCATCATTGTAAATACATCATTGTAAATACACACCTGTACTTTGTATCTCCCTCACCTCATTGTAGATTGTAAGCTCTCACCAGCAGGGGCGGCTTATTTTGTCTTATTTTGCTTTAATTATTGCATTGTTAACGTTGTTACTTATGACTTGTGTTTTAAAACTGTTAAACTGTAAAGCGCTGCGGAATATGTTGGTGCTATATAAATAAAGATTATTATTATTATTGCACCTGTGTTGCCGCCATCTTAACTATATGGGTCCACTGCATCCTGAGTGCATTTGTTTGGAGGCCTTGGCAGGTAAGCATCTCTGCCTTTTCTGCTGTATTTCTGTACTTCAAGTCTCGCAAACCATGAAAATGATAACTTAGCATAGTGAATCTAAACTATGATTTTACGTCCCAAATATGTTTTGGAATGAGTGATAAAAATTTGTGTGATGTATTGATTTGGGATAAATAATGTAGAAATACATTTGAATTGAATCATGTAAAGAAGGTCTTCTTTTAAAGAACTTTCCTGGCCTGTAGTTTACTAATGGTGCCCATAGAACATAATGATATTTTAAGTCCTGCAACTTGGGCGAAGTCATAAAATTATAAGGTTGTTCCATAGGTAAAAAACAAAATACCAGAAAAATACAGCTCTGGCAAAAATTAAGAGACCACCACATCAAAACCCTGTCATGGGCAGCCCATTCTCCAGATCTGAACCCCATTGAAAACCTCTGGAATGTAATCAAGAGGATGATGGATAGTCACAAGCCATCAAGCAAGCAGTGTGAAAGACTGGTGGAAAGCATGCCAAGACGCATGAAAGCTGTTTTTAAATATCATGGTTATTCCACAAAATATTGATTTCTGAACTCTTCCTGAGTTAAAACATTTGTATTGTTATGTCTAAATGGTTATGAACTTGTTTTCTTTGCATTATTTGATGTCGGAAAGCACTGTTTTTTTAAAACATTTTGACCATTTCTCCTTTTCAGAAAAAAACAAAAACAAAATTTTTTGTTTGGAAATCTGGAGACGTTGTCAGAAGTTTGTAGACTAAAAGAACAATTTACATTTTAGTAAAAAATATACCTATAAAGAGAAAAATCAGACAAACTGAACATTTTGCAGTGGTCTCTTAATTGTTGCCAGAGCTCTATATATAAAAACATATTACCAGTCTTTTGAACACCCTGCTACTTCTGCTACTTGTAACGAGGTGAACTGCGGCTGTCACATTCCTTTCCCTGAAGACACCAATCACGTTATTGTGTGGATAATGTGAAGCATTAAAAACATGTATAATTTGACCATAGGGACTTTACGTGGGACTAGTAAAGTGTGCCGAGAAGGAATTCCAGGGCGCCAGCAGAGAAAAAAAGGATGCGGAGTCGCATAACAAGTAAAATACACTCATTAATCAGGACTGTAGCATTAAAGCTGGGTTGTGGTGTAGTAGGGGGAAACAGTGGACATACAGTAGCTTGCAAAAGTGTTCACCCCATTGGCATTTTTTGCGTATTTTGATACCTAACCTGGAATGTCACTTTTTTTTAAGGGTTTGCACCAGTTTATTAAAGAACATGCCTACAACTGTGAACATTTGGCTTTCTTTTTGGTGAAGTAAACAGAAAGGACAAAATAACTGCGAACTTTTGTGTGCCTAACTATTCCCCTAAAGTCAATGATTTGTAGAGCCTCCTTTTTATGGAAATTACAGCTGCAAGTTGCTTTGGATAAGTCTCTATGACCTCTCCACATTTTACTACTGGGATTTTTGCCCATTACTCATGGCAAAACTGCTCTAGCTCCTTCAAGTTAGATGGTTTCCTCTGGTTTTGCTCAAGAATATCCCTGTATTTCGCAAAATCCATCTTCTCCTCAACTCTGATCATTTTCCTTGTCCCTGCTGCCAAAAAAATATGACCACAAAATGGTGCTACCACCAACATGTTTCACTGTGTGGATGGTGTTCTTGGGGTATGAGCTGTGTTGGTTTGGCGCCAGACATCGCGTTTACTTTGGTGGCCAGAAATTTTAATGTTGGTCCTATCTGACCATAACACCTTCCTCCATACATTTGGGGAGTCTCTCTATTATCTTTTGGCAAACTCAAAATGAGTCTTAAAATTTTTGTGTATAAATAAAGATTATTTTCTGCTCACTCTTCCGTAAAGGCCACCTCTATGGAGTTCATGACTTATTGTGGTTATATGGACAGATACTCCAGTCTCTGATTGGTAACTTTGCAGCTCCTTCAGGCTTACCTTTGGTCTCTGTTCTGCCTCTCTGATTAATGCCTTCCTTGCCCGTGCTGATAATTCTCATGTGCAGCCCCCTCATGGGAAGTTTGTTCTGGTACCATATTTCTTTCCATTTGAAATAAATAGATTTGAAGGCACTAGAGGGAATCATCAGAGATTGGGATTTTTTTTTTATAATCCTACTGTCACATCTCCACCACAACCTGCTCATGCGACTTTATTCTCTCTGCATTTGTGCTGGTGATAGAAATGTCAGAACATGAAGCTGTGGATGTCAGGCCCTGTCCTTACACTAAGGTTAGAGTGACTGGGACCTGTAGGTCCATCCAGTCCAGCAATATGGGTGTGTGTGCTGTCTAGTTGAAGATATCAGCTCTCTGATCCATCCAATTGGAGAGCATCGCACCCTACTAAAGCTTTCACCTTGTTGCTGAAAACTGCTGGTTATAGATTTTTGATTCCCTAGCTAGGTGTGTGTGTGTGTGTGTGTGTGTGTGTGTGTTCTGCTACAGTTTTCTTTAGTGTATTTCTGTTTTGACCTCAGCTTTTTTCTTACTATTCTTATGCATCCTGCTTTTGTAGTTAATGTTAGCTCTGATCCTGCTTGGAGAAAATTCTACCTCTGGATGGCATCCCTTCTTTGGTCGAATTCCAGTGGGTCCTATTGTAAAACCAGATCCCTGTACAGGGGTTAAAGGGTATTGTGATTTCTCTGGTGCCTGCCAGATGAAGTGGCATATGCCAAGTCTGTCCGAGCCAGCCTTTTGAGCCTGAGACCTCAGGCAGACGTTACACTGACCCTGACTTGCACTTTTTGATAACTTTGTCCCTGACTTGTTTGTAGATCTCCTTGCTCTTCATGGTGTTGTTTGGTTAGTGGTGTCTCTTGTATAAGAGGGGGCCAGGATGGTAGTCACAGCAGAGGACACCGGGGCTCTGGTGTCCTGACCTCCTCCTACAGGAAAACTTCCAACTTCAACTGGCATACCTGTTTGAGGTGCTGGTCCATGGACAGGGATTCCACTGCGGTGTGACCCAACTTCTGGACACTTGGTTTCAGTGCTCAAGGTTGAAATAACAGACACAGATACCGGTTCAGAAGTCAACTCAATACGTTTGTAAAGAATATATGGCATAGTTGTCACCTGAGAGCCGGTGTCCAGTAAAGCGTTCATGGTGATGCTGTCAATCACTATTGGGAGGACCGGTCATCCTCCAACGTATTTGGCTTGCCAGTTCTGTGGGACTGGTTGTCCTACTCCAGGGGATTGGCCCTCTGCCCCAGGGTTTGCTCGTTTAAATGGCAGAATCTTGCGATGTGACCTTCTCTGTGGCAGCGGCGGCAAATGGGTCGTCTGTTCTGGTTGTAGCGATCAATGTCTCTCCCTCTGATCGGTGGGACCCTCTTCCACCATAGCCATGGGACATCATCTGGACTGGAGGCCAGTTGGATCTTCTGTGGCGCCCCCAGGAGTATGGTCGCCACAGTGGCATTGCCTTCCTCCAGGGAGGGTAATGTCAGGCTTGGAGGCAATGAAGGGTCTCTCTAACAGTTAGCCATGTCATGCAACACACTTCCCACTTCAGGCCAGCAGAGGGAGCTCTGAACCAGAATTGGGGGAGGAGTGCTCTCTGAGGGCCAGGAAGGGAAATGAGGAGTTAGTGTGAGGAGGGCAACGAGTGTAGACATGTGGAGAGAAGCTGGAGGTTGAGCTGAGGATAGAGAGCTCCCTCCCAGTGAGAGCGCATGATCTGGAGCCTGGTCTCCACGGTTGTATGGATACTGAAGGTCCTGCAACAGAAACCAGAGGAATAGGAAGCTGTAAATGCTCTTTTCCCAACTAAGACTCGGAGGCACAACAGCGACGGGTGAGCCAAGAGAGATAGAGGGCTACAGCTGTCTGCCATACAAGGTAGTTCTAAGAGAAGATAAGAAGGAGGAACTTCAGTGTAACATAGTACTGGATGTGCCTCAAGCCAGTGCTAGGAAGGAGACTACACAACCCATCTGATAGAGAGATCCCTGAGTTGCTTCCAGGCTAGCCTGCTCCTGTGCCATCTGTAACCAGGACCCTGGACTGCATTTGCCAAGTAAAGGAAAAGAAACTGCACCCTGTTGTGTCCTTGCCTCCTTCCTGCAACATCCTCAGCACTGCTACATCTCTATGCCAAACACTGCACCCTCTTCCTAAACATTCCACTACACTGCCCTGGGACCAACAGCCCTACCTGTGGAGGGCTACAACATCATTTCTGCACTACACCATCTGTCCCAGAGGATCTGCTTGCAGCGTCGGCTTAACACCTCCCTTGCCGAACACCACAGGTGGCGTCACGAATCACTTATAAACTTTATTCCCAACTCAACCCCTTTTACATGGGCGCCCAGGGCCACGGACTGGGTCACCGCTGCTGTGACAATCCCCTCTGAGAGAACGGGGCCCGGTACCGAGTACCCCACAGTCCTGGGCGGGCGACCCATTTTGGCATCACGAGCAGGATTACAGAGCCCGGTACCCCCGGGTCCTGTGTGCTATAGACTGTGTGCGAAATTGGCGCCATTTCCCCCATTATCCCGCTGATTGGCGTGCGCGGGAAGAAAAAGGGGCAGGCCTTCGTGGGCGAAGCCTGTAGAAGAGCGCGAGGAAGTGAAGTGCCGTGCGGGAAGAGAGGACAGCGCGCGAGAAAGGGAGGAACTGTGGCCTACAGCCAGTAAGCCGCTCAACCCCGGGGCCTGGCAACCGTTAACTAGGGGGGAAGGAGAATGTCTGAGGCAAGCGCCGATGCAGCGGCGGATGCCCCCGCAAAGCCCTCAGTGCCGCAAGAAGCCGTGCCCACCGCAGCGGTCCCCATAATGCCGCTGTCCATGCCCTACATACCGGGAGCGGCCTGGCTACCGCAGTACTCGGGTGAGTCTCATACCCTGAGTGAATTTAAAGAGAGACTGTGCAGTTTGTTTGAGGTGTATCCTCTATCTGAAAGCCAGAAGGTGAACATCCTAATTGGGCAGCTAACAGGTGCAGCACAGAGAGAAGTAAAAGCCTGGCAGGGCACTGACAAAGAGACTGTTAAAAAGATCCTGGCTAAGCTAAGGAGCACCTTTGACATCTGCACTGCAGCTGAAATCAAGATGAGGTTCTTTGGATGTAAACAGAAAGTGCAGGACAGTATGAGGGACTATGCTCTTAACCTGCAGGAGGCGCTGCGAGCCATCAAGCAAATTGATCCTGACAGTGTGAAAGAGGTCACCCTAAATCCATTGCCCCATCATGACTGGGCAGAAACTCAGGATAATGACCCCGCCGTCTGCCTGGTGATAAGAACTGAATGAGTTAAATGAATTCTGCTGAACTTTATCTTTTCTTCGAGGAGATGTCTCAGACATCTCCCTTGTGAACCAAGGTCAAATACTCCTGTTTTTTAGCCTATATGACTTTCTTTGTAGAAAACAAGTTGTGAAATCATTTTATACTGCGCATGACTGTAAATGTCTAAATTCTTTGCTATAAAAGATGGAAGCCTAACTGATAAGCCAGAGGCGTCTTGGCAGGCATCCCGAGTTGTATTATACAGCTTATGTCTGTGTTATTCTTCTCGACGGAGCAATCAATTAGAGACATATGGTGCCTTACACCCAAGAACATCGGTCCTTCAGATGAAAGAGATATCTGAGGGATCCCGACAGTTTCCTGGTGCCCGAAACAGGGACCTGATATAGGCACCTCTCCAAGACTACCCGATCTACAGACCACTCCAGTTACTGATGAAATTGTGAACAGCAGACCTAAACACCTGGCCAGGTAAGAGATCAATTTTTCTCTTCTCTGCTCTTCATAATGTATCATTATAACTAAGGTCCGTATAAAGGGGAATCTAGTAGAGGAGGGGGCCGTAGGATCAGGTCCATATAAGAACTCTGAGGAAATCGGGTGTGACACGCATATGTAATTTCTGCTCGAATGAGAGGTTACTGTAGGTTCTGTCTGTGCACAGCTATTTTTAGAAAAAGAGCTGATGCAAATCGAAATGGGAGAGGTCTGACATTACGGAATATAAGGCTGGGTGAACAGTTCATGCTGCAAAGCCCCGACGGACAAGTTCTCCACAATAGAAGATTCCGTGTTAGGAATCAGGGAGGTTGTTGAATGGCTGCTTTGATTTGAAAGGTTGTGGAAAGTAGAAAAATAAGCTGCACAGTAGGTATTCGTTCAAAGAGTGGTGATATTGCCTAACTGGGTTATTTGACAGCGTCCTTTCGGGGAGGTCACCACCTAAGCTTAAATCAACACCCTTTACGAATAAACCTTGTGACAGATAAGAGTGTGATCGAATGAGCACAGGACCGTGAAATGAGCCTGTGACAAGATATGACTGAAGAACCCCGATAGATGGATACTTTGTTTACAATCCTGTGTGTTGTGGGAGTGCTTCTGTTCGGATGTTACATAGCATATAAGTACACGAAACACGTAGTACAACGAGGAACAGACACCCCATTTAGCCTTTTAGCACCTTAGGAAGAAGGTAACGAGGTATACTAGAGCCTAGTCTTGAGCTTACCCAATACACCACCTAAGGAAGGGAGGATTAACAGGAAGGAACAAGAGAAACAGGATAAAGAAATGGGGAACAGTCAGGGAAAGACACCTGAGGAGGGAAATTGGTTATGTGATATAATTGAAGATAGATATGGAAAAAGTGCATCAAGAGACCTAGAAAAGGTATTAAAAAAATTCAAGGTAGAAGGGAAAGAGGCTTTGAATGAGGATAAATGGAAAGAAATAAAAGACACGAAGTCAGGAAAAATTGCAGATGCGGGATGGGGAGAACAGGTTGAAGCATGTTTAAAATGTTCACAAGTTGCTCAGAGGGAAAAGTGGGCATATAACGAGAAGACAGGGAAATGGATACGTCCAAAGAAGGTCAGAATGACGGATGATCCAGTGGAGAAAATGCATGAGCCTCCACCCTATCCAACCCCTTTGTCAGTGCCACCACCAGTACCTATGGCTCCTGCCACAACTCCCAGTTCACCTCCACCACCGGCTAAGCTGTACCCAGAGACGCAAATAGCTGTTAAGCCACCTAGTGGCAGTGATGAACCTGGATGGGTCTGCAGTAATTGTGGTCAACAAAACCCCAATTGGAGGGAGAATTGTCTTGCCTGTGGTGCACCCCAATACCATGCGCCCAACCTATTAGCCCCTGTCAGATCACAAAGCAGACCCTTCAGGGAGATTACAGCACAGGGGGATTACGTCACTAGACATATAATTACTAATCATTACCAGCCTTGGACTGCAACTGAATGTATGGCTTTGTTGTCTAACGCCCCTGACCCGATTATCAATCCAGCCTGATTTGCTGCTTACTTAAGACAGGTGTTGATGGTACACAGAGGTACCTGGAATGACGGGGAAGATATGCTCAGATTAAAACTACCTCTGCCACTCCAACACGAGCTCTGGCAGGCTTTGACAATTAGAAAGCCAGCGGAGGATGCAGCAGACAACCCTCGCACACAGGCATCAGCAGGAATATTCCTAGAAGTCCTTGACACGTTCATGGGAGACAAACAGAGACAGCGAGGTTCACAGACAGCTGTTTCACAACAACCTGGACAAACAGTAGCTGATTTTTACCAGACATTAGAGATGGGATTTAGCGATGAGGGACTAGACCTTACCAACCCGGGGGTACATAGACTGCTTGCTAAGTCCTTCATAGATGGGTTAACGCCAGAAATGAAATTGAAGTTGAAAAATTGTACTCCCGATTGGAGGTCAGCAGACAATGCCCATGGTCTAAAGCAGAGAGCCATGGGAATTGGGATGGACTTAAGGGAAAACAAAAGAGAAAAAGGGAAAGTGTTTCTTACACTAGATTTGGAAGACCAGGTAGGGAGACCAAGGAGAAAGACTTTTACTTGCCATTACTGTAAGAAACCTGGTCACTTTCAAAGAGATTGCCGAAAGTGAAAAGCAGATAGGGAACATCAATCTAGAAAGGAGGACACAACCGACTGACTAAATGCCACTAGAATGACACTCGATTCTAGGGAGCCAGTAATTAAAATTCAGGTGAATGGTAAAAAGGTACCCTTTCTATTAGATACTGGAGCAACCTCTTCGGTGGTTAATGACAAAGTAATAACTCCAGACCTCCTTTCAGAGTATTCGACTTTTGTCTCAGGATTCAGTGGACAATCTAGCCTAATTCCTTTTAGCAAACCTTTACCAGTTAAGATAGGACCTAAAATGTTCCTGAATAAATTTTTGTTTGTCAAAAGAGCACCAATTTGCCTATTGGGAGTAGATGTACTAAAGAAACTGCAGGCAGATATCAAATTTGCTGAAGATGGTACAGTACATCTTACTATCCCAGATGAGGATGAGGATGCTCTTGAGGCTTGCATGATAATTCAAGCTCTCGAGTCACAAAATCCTGATGACACCACATCACATCCATGGGACCCAGCCCTAGACAAATTACCTGATACCTTATGGGCAAAAGGGAATGCGGTTATTGGCTTACTTTCCGTATCCCCAGTTGTGGTGGAGGTGCCAGCAGACACAAGGTTGCCACAGCTGCGGCAGTACCCTATCAGTGCCCAACAAGAGGCTGCTATTGAGGCACAAGTCACTGATCTTGTAAACAATGGAGCATTGGTGTCAATTAAATCACAAGCTAATACGCCATTGTTTCCTGTCAAAAAGAAAGGAGGACCAGGTGATGCCCCGAAATATCGCATGGTACATGATCTGAGAGAGATAAATAAGGTCCTTGTTCCTTTGACACCAGTAGTACCTAACCCACACACGCTATTGGCAAAAATCCCTAGTCAATCGAAATGTTTTTCAGTGATTGATTTGTCGAACGCATTTTTCTCAGTGCCCCTCCACAAAAGCTGTTGGCATCTGTTCGCTTTTACATTTAAGGGCAAACAATATGCTTGGACCAGACTGCCACAGGGCATGCAGCATTCACCCACATTGTACACGCAAGCATTACAGTCTGTGTTGGCCGGCTGGCCACACCCACCTGATATTGTGCTCTTACAATATGTGGATGACCTGTTGCTTTGTGCACCTGATGAGGCTAACTGTAGAATCCATACACTTTCACTACTGATGTTTTTATCAGACAATGGATGTAAGGTCAACAGAGAAAAATTACAGTTTTGCCAACCAAAAGTCATATTTTTGGGACACTGTCTGTCTCATGGTACCCAACACTTAACCAATGACAGAATCACAATTGTACAACAAATGAAGGAACCGACAACCCATAAGCAGTTGAGAGCATTTTTGGGTTTAGTTTCGTCTTGCCGCCAATGGGTCATACATGCTAGTGAACACATGCAGCCACTGTATGATTGCATCAACACAATACCTTTCCAACTGACTGACATTGCACGAGACTCATTTCAGTATCTGAAGAAGGCCATAGTGTCAGCCCCAGCATTAGGTATACCTAACTATGATATACCCTTTCAACTGATGGCCGCTGAAATTAGAGGGCATGCTACTGGCATTTTGACACAGAAACATGACAAAAAGAATAGACCCCTTGCATACTATTCTGCCAAATTAGACTCTGTAGCACAGGGAACACCATCCTGTGTTAGAGCAGTCTCTGCAATCGCATTGCTACTTGACAAAGTTTCTGATATTGTACTGGATAACCCACTAACTGTCTGTACCACACATGATATATACGGTATCCTGAATCAGGTTTCTTCTAAATATATTTCTATGGCAAGACAACTCAGATTGCAATGTGCCTTGCTTATGCCTCCTAATGTTACGTTTACCAAAACTCAGAATCTGAATCTGGCTACATTGTTGCCAATTGCAGATTCTGAAGGGGGGGATATAGATGAGAACACATTATCGCTTTCTTTTGAGCCCCCACACGAGGTTGAACATGATTGCATAGAACTGATGCAGCAAGAAGTTGTTGGCTTGCCCAATGTCACAGACACACCATTGTCAAATCCAGACTTTGTACTTTTTGTGGATGGCAGCAGATATGCCAATGAAAGTGGAAAATTCCACACAGGATATGCTGTGGTATCACCACATGAGACTATTGTGGCAAAGGCACTTCCACCCCACATGTCCGCACAAGAGGCTGAGCTGACAGCTCTGAATGAGGCATTAAAACTTTCCAAAGGAAAAACAGCAAATATCTACACTGACTCAAGATATGCCTTTGGGATAGTACATGATTTTGGGGTTTTGTGGCGCACAAGGGGTTTCATGACAGCAGCAGGAACACCCATAAAACATGCCACACTGATCAGAGAAATCCTCGAGAATGTGGCCCAGACACAGGGGGTGGCCGTTATGAGGGTGCCAGCAGACTCCAGAAAAGACAACATGGAAGCAAAAGGCAACGAAAAAGCAGACCAGGCGGCGAAGCAAGCTGCCTTGGGGACTCCAGAAAAAGTAAACATAGTGCACAAGGATGCATCAGAATTGTTTACAGACTTACAAAAGTTCCAAGAAGACTCCGCTCAGACGGACAAGGAAACTTGGGAAAAGATGGGAGCTGAGAAGACGAACGGAATGTGGAAGAAAGATCAGAAGTACTGCTTGCCTAGGGTTTTGTACCCAAGGATGGCAGAAGTAGTTCATCTTCCAACTCACATGTCCGCCAATGGAATGACACGCCTAGTCACGAAGGTTTGGATTGCTCCTGGGTTTGGGAAGGTGGCGCAGCTACACTGTACCTCCTGTCCCATATGCCTAGCACACAATCCCGGACAGGTAGTGAAAACTCCACGGAAACACAGTCCTAGGCCGTTATATCCCTTCCAGAGACTACAGATTGACTACATTCAACTCCCCAGAAGTGGACCATATGAATATGTTCTGGTGTGTGTTGACATGTTCTCTGGATGGCCAGAGGCCTACCCGGTGAAAACGGCTACAGCTCGAGCCACTGCAAAGAAACTAGTGATGGAACTAGTACCACGATTCGGTGTCCCTGAAACAATTGAATCAGACAGAGGTACACACTTTACTGCTGAGGTAATGCAAAATGTAATGCAAATGATAGGTGTAGAACAAGCATTTCATACACCCTACCACCCACAGAGTTCAGGGAAGGTAGAAAGAATGAACGGGACACTAAAATTAAAAATACAGAAAACCATGGAGCAGACCCATAGACCATGGCCAGAGTGTCTCCCATTAGCATTATTCTCAGTAAGGTACACACCCACGGGGAAAACTAAACTGTCACCCTTCGAGATACTGTTTGGAAGACCACCAAACACAGGGTTGTACTACCCACAGGTCTTAACACTTAATGTGGATAATTTGACAAGTTATGTAATCCAGTTGCAAAAGCATTTAACTCAAATGCATTCTCTAGTTTTCTCTTCCATTCCAGATCCAGATAGTGTGGAAGGAACTCACTGTCTACAACCTGGTGATTACGTATTTGTCAAGAAACACTCCAGAAAGACCCTTGAACCCCGATATCAAGGACCTTACCAAGTACTCCTAACAACGCCTACTTCTGTTAAGTTGGAAGGACGACCAACCTGGATCCACGCATCGCATTGCAAACTAGCCACAGGAATTAACAAAGCATAAGAGTGCATAATGTTTTGGTTTGGTTTTGTTGCATTATCTGTAATAATGGTAGCTGCGTGGGACAGTCTAAATTCTCCAATGTCCTTGAATAATAAGTTTATACAACATCATGAAAAATTACTGAATGATTGGTCAAATGACACTCAGTCTCCAGCAGATTGCTGGATCTGCACACATTCACCAGTATCAGCCACTAGTATTCCGTTCCTTGTTATTCCTGTGCCACCCGAGGAATTATTTGCCTGGACCAATTGTTCTGATACACTTTGCTAATAATGCCACAAAAAATGTGAAGTTATGGAACACAACTGTCGGTATACCTATTGTGGGATGGGTAGGATACCCTTGGTGGCAGGGTAACCTTTCAGGAAGTAATACACACCTTCAATATCTGGCATATAAAGGGGGGGCTTGGGTACCCAGGAAAAGGACTCGGTTAACCTACTTGGGGCAAGTTCCAACGTATGGTTTACAAGTTAGCTTTGATGTAACTTCTCATTCTACTGATGCCTTCAAACCAATGTTGCTAGAAAGAAAGTTACATAATATGTCATGGGAGTACTCCAATTTATTTCCCCAGGGCACTAACGAAACTTGTATTAATATTCCTGGTAATATGCCTTGTAACGAGTCCTCGGAATATAAGAAGGGAACCTCCCCTTGTGGAAACCCTGATGCAGGTTATTGTAGTCCTTTAGGACAATTTTCACCTTGGTGCATGCTCCAGAATGTATCTGCGTTCATAGATTTAGTTCATAGACTGGTACTACAACATTCAGCCCTATGGGACCTACCTAGTGACATGTACTGGGTATGTGGAGACAATGCATATAAATGGTTGCCAGTAGGGGTAAAAGGTGCTTGTACTCTGGGTCGTTTGACTCCAGCTACCTTTGTTATTCCGAATGACCAGTTGAATACTCAGAGCATACCTAAACACACGTTGTACAAAAGAGCTGCTGACAATACACCTCGCCTCTCTGGGAGACCACATATAGTGCAGATGAGTGTGGCTAATAAAATTGTCAGTTCTATTTTTATTTATCCTATGATTACTCAAATGTGGGATAAATTAGTCAGGGCTACAGATTACTTAGATGACCAAATATGGGATATATTGGATATATTGAACACCACTGTTGCTGTCCAAAATCAGCTTATCATAGTCACTAATCAGCATACCATAGTACTAGATTATTTAACTGCAGCGCAAGGAGGTATGTGTCAAGTCATCGGACCCGCTTGCTGTCATTATATAGATCCCAACAGTAGTTTAAAGTTAAGATCAAAAATAGAGGATGTTCAAAGACTTAGAGATCAGTACGATAAAGACAATAATCGTACTAAGGACAGTTGGTGGTCAGACACCTTCTCTTTTCTTAATCCAGCTAATTGGTTTAAGGGTATTGGAGGCTGGATAGCTGGGATTATACTAAGTTTATTACGTATTGCTGTTTGTCTCCTTGTAATATATGTGCTACTTAAACTTGTTTTTTGGTGTATCTCTATATGCAAGAAAAGATGCAGAAATAGATAAGGAAGTTTGACTGTAAACAACAAGAATTGAACTATTATTCCTTTAAGTCCTAGGTTGACATCTCATTTCTGGCATGAAGGAGCGTACTCTTGCAATGATGGACGTGGCTTCAGTATCTGGGGGATGGAGAAGGTAGAAGACCTGTCTCCCTTGGGCAACCCGTCGGCCTGGGATAGTACCTGGTGAACGAGCCACTATCCGCTGTTGTTGCAGGATCCAGTGTTCCAGATTGTGGAAAATGAAGATGTCAAAGGGGGGAATGATAAGAACTGAATGAGTTAAATGAATTCTGCTGAACTTTATCTTTTCTTCGAGGAGATGTCTCAGACATCTCCCTTGTGAACCAAGGTCAAATACTCCTGTTTTTTAGCCTATATGACTTTCTTTGTAGAAAACAAGTTCTGAAATCATTTTATACTGCGCATGACAGTAAATGTCTAAATTCTTTGCTATAAAAGATGGAAGCCTAACTGATAAGCCAGAGGCGTCTTGGCAGGCATCCCGAGTTGTATTATACAGCTTATGTCTGTGTTATTCTTCTCGACGGAGCAATCAATTAGAGACATATGGTGCCTTACACCCAAGAACATCGGTCCTTCAGATGAAAGAGATATCTGAGGGATCCCGACACTGGTGAAGGAGCTACTGTCACAAGCCGACTCACGCCCAGAGTCGAATGCTCCTGAAGAAACCCAGCAGTTGTGGAAGGAAAGAGGTCAGCTGTTCATTTATGAAGGAAAGCTGTGTTGGAGGAGTATCAATGCCCACACTCATGAGCTGGTGTGACAGGTGGTAGTCCCAAAGAGAGAGGCATCAATGGTCTTGGAAGCATACCACAATGGAGCTGGCCACTTCGGATGGAAGAAGTTGGAAGCATTGCTCCGGGAGAGATTCTACTAGGCTGGTATGAAGAAAGCCATTGAAAAGTGGTGCCGAGAGTGTGGACAATCTAACCTGTGCAGAATGGATCGAAACAGCCAGAGAACTCCTCTGCAGTCAATCGTAACCAAGCAGCCACTCGAGTTAGTTGCCCTGGACTATGTTAAGTTGGTCCCAAGCCGCTCAGGCTACATCTATGCTCTTACCATCGTGGACCACTACTCAAGATTCCTGGTAGTCGTGCCTGTCAAGGATCAAACAGCCAGGATGGCAACCAGAGCATTCCAACAGCACTTCTGTAGACCACTTGGATATCCTGAGCGAGTGCTTACAGATCAAGGTCCAGCTTTTGAGGCAGAAGTGTTCCAGGAATTCTGTAACTTGTAAGGTTGCAAGAAGATCAGGACAACACCGTACCATCCACAGACCAATGGCATGTGTGAAAAGATGAACCAGGTGGTGATCGACCTACTGAAGACCTTGCCTTTGAAAGAGAGGAATCTGTGGCCAGAAAAGTTGCCAGATCTGGTAGACCTCTACAACCACATTCCTGTGAATTCCACCAACTGCACTCCAGCCTACCTAATGAGAGCGAGGCCTGGTAAGCTGCCTATAAATTTGGATATGGGAGTCCTTACACCTGAGGTGACGTCACCAGATGTTGACTGGGACACAGAGAGGCAGCAACAGTACAGAAGAGTACAAGAGTGAGTGGAGAAGAGTTTAGCTCAGGCAAGACAAAAACAAGAAAGGAACTACAATCAGCATGCACCTGCAGTTCCCTTGTCACCAGGAGAACAAGTCCTCAAGAGGAAAAGAAGACTGCACAAATTGGATGATCAATGGGAAGCTGAACCTTACACCATTCTACCCTCAAACTTTGACAATACCAAGGTGTGCCTTATTAGTAAAAATGGAGGAGAAACCTCAGCAGCAATATCCAGGAATCATTTGAAATTATGCCCTGACCAGTTAAACGAAAGAATGGAAGAGCAAAATAACATCCAACCCATAGAGGAAGAAAAGGTAAGCACTATACTTGGAGAATTCCCTGCAAATTGGACTAAAGTACATGATGCCATAGTGGTGCCAGTGTTGACATTTCCCCAACTGGTAATACAAGAAGAAGTGACCCAAGAAAATCCTGAAAATCAGGAAAATCAGGCAGCAGATGCCACACCAGCAGTGGAGCCAGAGAGCACTCGCCCTGCCAGTGGTGAATCTGTCATGCCCACAGTGAGTAGAACTGGTCCTAGGAAATCTAGTATCCCTGTGCTACACAGAACCACCAGTAGTGTATCCATCACATCACACACTACACCAGTAGTTAGCACCAGACAACCAGTGAGGTCCCCAATCACACCAGTATTACGCAGGTCTACCCATACTACACAAGATATACCGCCCATCAGATATCGTGTATAGATAAGTAAATGTAAATGTTGAAATTGTATGTACATATGTAACTTTTTTCAAGTTTGTGCCTACAGATAATCTGTAAGAGTTTCTTTTGAATTTTCCAGTTTTGTTTTATGGACATTCTGGCCGCAGGACTGTGTGTGGTCACTACCCTTGTAAATAGTTCACCATTTGCTCAGGAATGAACCATGAACATTGATGCTTGGACTAATCATCACAGGACTGTTTTTGGAGCTTGTGGTTTTTGTAAATTTTTCATTTTTCTTAAATCTTGTAACCTTCATATTGTTTATATGTCATTCATGTTTTCTTTCATCAGCCCAGGAGTGTTGACTTGCACTAGGGGGGAATGTGGCGCCCCCAGGAGTATGGTCGCCACAGTGGCATTGCCTTCCTCCAGGGAGGGTAATGTCAGGCTTGGAGGCAATGAAGGGTCTCTCTAGTCTCACTAATAGTTAACCATGTCAAGCAACACAGTTCCCATTCCAGGCCAGCAGAGGGAGCTCTGAACCAGAATTGGGGGAGGAGTGCTCTCTGAGGGCCAGGAAGGGAAATGAGGAGTTAGTGTGAGAAGGGCAACGAGTGTAGACGTGTGGAGAGAAGCTGGAGGTTGAGCTGAGGATAGAGAGCTCCCTCCCAGTGAGAGCGCATGATCTGGAGCCTGGTCTCCACGGTTGTATGGATACTGAAGGTCCTGCAGCAGAAACCAGAGGAATAGGAAGCTGTAAATGCTCTATTCCCAGCTAAGACTCGGAGGCACAACAGCGACGGGTGAGCCAAGAGAGATAGAGGGCTACAGCTGTCTGCCATATGAGGTAGTTCTAAGAGAAGATAAGAAGGAGAAACTTCAGTGTAACATAGAACTGGATGTGTCTCAAGCCAGTGCTAGGAAGGAGACTACACAACCCATCTGATAGAGAGATCCCTGAGTTGCTTCCAGGCTAGCCTGCTCATGTGCCATCTGTAACCAGGACCCTGGACTGCATTTGCCAAGTAAAGGTAAAGAAACTGCACCCTGTTGTGTCCTTGCCTCCTTCCTGCAACATACTCAGCACTGCTACATCTCTGTGCCAAACACTGCACCCTCTTCCTAAACATTCCGCTACACTGCCCTGGGACCAACAGCCCTATCTGGGGAGGGCTACAACATCATTACTGCACTACACCATCTGTCCCAGAGGATCTGCTTGCAGCGTCGGCTTAACACCTCCCTTGCCGAACACCACAGGTGGCGTCACGAATCACTTATAAACTTTATTCCCAACGCAACCCCTTTTACATGGGCACCCAGGGCAACGGACCGGGTCACCGCTGCTGTGACAATCCCCTCTGAGAGACCGGGGCTGGATACCGAGTACCCCACAGCCCTGGGCGGGCAACCCACTTCTCCTTTGGGGGCGCTTGCATGGATTGCACAGTTTTGGCTAGTGCAGCCATATTTTTGGACAGCGCCTTGTTCTGAAGGCGTAGCTCTGGAGATGGATCATTATCCAGAGTCTGTGTGTCAGCCTCAACAGGGATCTGAGGGAAAGATGCTGCCTCTTGGTGAAATGTAATTGCTGGGCACCTAGGGGGCGCTGGTCGGCTGACATTTGGTTCATGCAGCACCTGGATAGCCTTGTCTTTAAAGTCTACAAAGTTCAGATCAGGGTTCTGTAGGGCCATGATGCGCCGCTGTGTCCTGTGAGTGCTGACAGGAGTCCCTCAATAAATTGCTCCTTTAAGAATCTGTCTCCATCCTGCACGCTGTCTGGGTCAATCTGCTTTATGGCCCGCAGCACCTCCTGAATGTTAAGAGCATAGTCCCGTATATTGTCCTGCACCCTTTGTTTGCACCTGAAGAACCTCATTTTTATTTCTGCTGCAGGCGAGTGTTAAAGGTGCTCCTTAGCTTAGCCAGAACTTGCTGATCAGTCTCTTTAACAGTGTCCTGCCAGGACTTTATTTCTCTTTGAGCTGCACCAGTTAATTGTCCAATGAGAATGTTTACAATTTGGCTTTCAGACAGAGGGTCCACTTCAAATAAACTGCACAGTCTCTACTTGAAATCACTCAGGGTATGTGACTCCCCTGAGTACTGCGGTAGGCAGGCCGCTCCCGGTATATATGGCATTATTAGTGGCATTATAGGGACTGCAGCGGCGGTCGCCAGATCCTGCTGCTCTCTGGGGGCTGCGCCGGCCACTGGATTCTGCTGTGCTATGGGGGCTGCAGCTGCGCCTGTCTCTGTATCTTGCGGCGCTATGGGCGCTATGGTGGATGGCTCTAAATTTTCTCCTGCGTCAGACATTTTCTTCCCCCCTAGTTAATCTTAGCCTGGCTCTGAATTTCCACTGGCTTACCAGACTGTTGCTCCGCCGGCCGGATGAACGGTATTTGCAGGGATTCCAGGCTTCAGCTCCCTGCTTTCTGCCAGCTGCTGTCTTCGCGCGCAGCACTTCTCTTTTTGTGCTCTCTCAGGCTCCGCCCATGATAGCACGTCCTTTCTGCTTCCCCCGCGCCGTGTGGCATTGTAATGGTGGCAATCACACAGTTCAATACAGTTTATGACACACAGGACCCGGTGATACCGGACTTCGATATCCTGTTCACGATGCCAAATTGGAACGCCCGCCTGGGCCGTGGGGTACTCGGTGCCGGGCCGCTTCTTGAAGGGGCAGTTTCACAGTGGCAGTGACCTGTTCCATGGCCCTGGGCGTCCATTAAAAGGGGATACTTACAGGGGAAAAATAAAGAGTTTGTAAAGTATTCATGAAGCCACCTGTGGTGTCAGATCAGAGGGGAACAGAGCTGGAGTGCAGATCCTCTGGGACTGATGGTGGGATGCAGCAGACTTGAAATAACTCTCCACAGGCAGAGCTTTAGTCCCAGGGCAGATGAAAGATGTAGAAGGTGATGATGATGTAGTATTTAGCAAGAGATGTAGCAGGGTTGGATAGGTGACACAGGAATGATCACAGGGCACAACAGAGTGAAGTGTCCTTTACCTTTTACTGAGCTGGGTAGGTACAGTCGAGGGCTTAGGTTACAGGTGGTTCTGGAGTCGGTTGGCCTGAAAGCAATTTGGGAATCTCCTTATTCATATGGTTTTGAGGTCTCCTCTCTAGCGCTGTTCTCTGAGGTACTTGCTGTGGTGAACTCTATTCAAGTTCCTCTCTCTGTCTGTTTCTAAGGTAGAACTCCACTTGCATGACAGGCAGCTGTAGCCTCCTCCAGGAATCGCTCCTATATGGATCTTCTGGCTCCCACGTGCTGCTATGTTGTCGAGTCTCAGTTGGGACAGAGGTTCTTTAGTACCCACACAGCCTTGGACTCTGGTGTTCGGTCTCTGGTGCTCAAGCTTAGGGGTGAGCTTCTCTATTGCTCCAGTCCCCCAGCTACTTTTTCCACACATCCTTCCTTCACCCTGCTCAAGCTCTAACTAACTACTAACTCCCTCCTCCTGACCAGATAGAGCAGCTCCCCTGAAGTAGGGTTTAGAGCTCCCTCTGCTGGCCTGGAGCAGGAACTGTGTTGTATGCTGGAACTGCCTGATAAAGAGATCCCTTCCTTGCTTCCAGGCATGACATCACTCCCCCTTGGAGGGAGCTAAAGCCACTGTGGTAACCGTACTTCTTGAGTGCCATATAAGCTCTTGTCCATCTGTCTGTGGTTAAGTACACCTTCCTAGTCACAGCACTGGTGAGGGCAAGGCTAATGTTACGGTACATGTGCTTGTGTATGGCAGTAATAGCACACCTGGAAAAATAGTGTTGGCTAGGGACTGAGAACCAAGGGACGGCAGCCTCCATGAGGTTGCAGAAAGGTTCCATCTCCACAAGCCTTAATGGCAACATTTCCAGGGCAAGCAGTCTGGAAGTGTGGCCATTTAGCACTGTAGCATATTTACTTGCAATCCAAGAGTTGGGTTAACACAACAACTGAATGCTGCGCTGGGACAAGGATGTGGCCGTGGTTGCTGGCGGAGGTTGAAAGTGTGCAATGACAAGTGTATGGTGGGAGGCATCTTTGCATACATTATGGACAGGGGACTGGTGTGCCTGTAGAACAGGGGAATGGGCAGTGGTGTCTCCCGCAGACACTGTTTCTGCACCCTGGCGTTCGACCCATGTAGTCGGGTTCTTAACTTGCATGAGCCTGAGCGTGCTGGTGATGGTCAGGCTAGTAGTTGTGCTGCTACTGCTGATTCTGGCATGGCAGATGTTACAAATGGACTTTTTTGGGTTAACTAGACTGTCTATAAAAAAAGCGCCAGACTTGTGAACACTTAAACCTTGGCTTGGCAACTTTACAAGTGTTGGTGCTCTGTGGATCAGTTGCCCACCTTGTGTCTCTGGCCACCCCACTATCTCTTTCTGCCTATTGTGGTGCTGCAGATCCTTCCTCCTTTGCACTGCTGTCTTTGCTCTACATGTCACCTTCCCAGGTTGGATCAGTAACGACATCATCCACCACCTCATCTTCCACTTCCGCACCTTGGTCCTCCTCCTAACTTGCTACTCTAACAATACCACTTGCTGGCAGTTGTGTCTCTTCATTATCCATCTCTTGCGCCAGTAATTGTATTTTTCCACCACCACCTTCTTATGTTTATAGCTCCTCAAATATTTGAGCATTGCTACATGCAATCTCCTTACGTCCCGGTTGTAACAGGCTGGCCAGAATCTATAAATGGAAATGTGAACAACTCTTTGGAGTGTCCAAATGTGGCATCACATGTCTCTGGGCATTTGACATGGTGGGAGGAAGGAGGATCAGGGTGAGGATAATGTGGTCCAGAATCACGGCTACTGAGACTGGACTGTGTGGTAAACATGGTGGTGCTGGCAAAGTGACTGGAAGTATTATCTGCTATCTATCCAACAACCTCTTCAGACTGGTCTGGCTTCAAGACTAGTTTTACGTGCCCCCCTACAAAGTGGGACAGGAAGCTAGATCAATATGATGAGTGTGTTGTGCTCTCGTGGCAGGCACAGTTTCACACTGCAGAAACATTGCAGGCAGTATTACAATGCCAGCAAAATATTCCCACTACAGACATATAAGACTGTTGAATCAATTTAGCTATGCTATTTGAAACCAACATTTTTTGTGTGTGTTTTTAACCTCAACTCTTTAACGATAAAGACATAAGCGATAAATGCTATTAGACAGCCACAAAACATGTGAGGATTGCCTGACAAACACAGGCTGTCTGACGACTGTGAAACATGCGGCTGGGGGATCTCGAACATGTCACTTGAGCACCTGCAATACTCAGTGCATACCTGAGCACCCTAGACAAACTTGAGTAACAAGCACTTTCACTCATCACTAATGTTAAAGTGCTGGTTACATTCCAACTGTCTCCTCATTCTCTGCGCTGTTGCATCCATGCTGCTGTTAACAGCATGAAAATTACATTAGGTGGAGGAGCAAAGTCAACAGTGGTACTGAGACACAGCATGTGGGACTTATCATTTTCCTGCTACAAGATAACCACAAGGCTTGGACTTTCTCCTTAAGGTTCCGTTTCACATAGCGATGCACCAGCGATCCCGACAACGATACGACCAGGTAAGGATCGCTGGTGCATCGCTACATGGTCGCTAGTAAGCTGCCAAATAGGCAGGTCTCTTCAGCGACGTACCAGCAATCTCGACAACAATATGAACTGGTAAGGATTGCTGGTGCGTTGTCACACAGCAGCTATTCTGAACGATTCCAGCCTGCGTCCCTGAGTTCTGCGTCGCCAACGAGGTCCCTCATCAGCATCAAACACAGCGATGCATACTGGCCAGCGGGACGCTGATGATGAAAAAATGGCCCAGGACATTAGAGCACGATCAGCGATATCCAGCGGGGGGGGGGCGGTCGCCGCTATGTGTCACATGTAGCGAGATGGCTGGAGAGATGGCTGTTGCATCACAAAATCGGTGATGCATCAGCGATCTTGCTAGCAATCTCGCTATGTTAGAAGGGGCCTTTACATGGGTTTACAAGGGACCGTTCCTGTCAGACTAATCTGATAAGCTTTTATGAAGGGGTAAGTTCCGGACTGGACCAAGGGAATGCAGCGGACGTGGTGTACATGGACTTTTCAAAAGCTTTTGATACGGTGCCACACAAAAGGTTGATACATAAAATGAGAACAATGGGGATAGGGGAAAATATGTGTAGGTGGGTTAAGAGCTGGCTCTGGGATAGGAAACAAAGGGTGGTTATTAATGGAGCACACTCGGACTGGGTCACAGTTAGCAGTGGGGTACCACAGGGGTCAGTTTTGGGCCCGCTTCTTTTTAACATATTTATTAATGACCTTGTAGGGGGCATAGAGAGTAGAATTTCAATATTTGCAGATGACACTAAACTCTGCAGGGTAATCAATACAGAGGAGGACAATTTTATATTGCAGGAGGATTTATGTAAACTAGAAGCTTGGGCTGATAAATGGCAAATGAACTTTAATAGGGATAAATGTAAGGTCATGCACTTGGGTAGAACGAACAAGATGTATAATTATGTGCTTAATTGTAAAACACTGGGCAAAACTGTCATTGAAAAAGACCTGGGTGTATGGGTGGACGACAAACTCACATTTAGCGGCCAGTGTCAGGCAGCTGCTGCAAAGGCAAATAAAATAATGGGATGCATTAAAAGAGGCATAGATGCTCATGAGGAGAACATAATTTTACCTCTATATAAGTCACTAGTGCGACCACACTTAGAATATTGTGTACAGTTCTGGTCTCCGGTGTATAAGAAAGACATAGCTGAACTGGAGCAGGTGCAGAGAAGAGCGACCAAGGTTATTAGGGAACTAGGGGGTCTGCAATACCAAGACAGGTTATTACACTTGGGGTTAATAGTTTGGAGAATCGAAGGCTTAGGGGTGATCTTACTACAATGTATAAATATATGCGGGGACAATACCAAGACCTTTCTAATTATC